>NW_026057577.1:44243094-44369795 GCF_023721935.1 Panthera uncia | reverse complement strand
TCCCCTCCCCTTTCCTCCCCTCCCCTTTCCTCCCCTCCCCTTTCCTCACTCTCTCTCACTCTTGCTCTTTTCTTTTATACCGTATTTTCTTTTGATAGTACAACAAGAAATATTTCCCATATCACTAAATATTCTTGACTGACACCAGGGTTGTTGAGAGCTCAGACCCTGGAGCTAAGTGGTACTTGTGTTCTTGATATACCCTTTATTGGCCCTGTGACCTTGGGCACATTTTATAAAATGTCTCTGCTTCAGCCTCTACCTGACATCCCTCTTTTCTTATCTGTAGAGTGGGATAAAAATGGTCAATACCTACCTCCTGGGGTTGTTTTAGGGATTGAATGGCTTAAGATGTGTAAAGTGCTTAGAATAGTATTTATCACATACTAGGCCCTCAGTTGGTAGCTTCTGTTAATATTATCATCATCATTAGTGTTATGTCATTCCACAGTATTGTTATTATTGATAGTATAGTGTTCAGTAATATGGATATATACCATAATTTATTTAAATGGGTTTCTTTGGTTAGATTGTTTCCATTTCCCCCTCTGTTTTGCAAACAACCTACCAGTAAATATTTTTGTAGCTAGATTTTTTTTGGGGGGGTGTGTGGTGGTAATCCTTGATTATTTTCTAAAAATAATTTGTTTTTATTTATTTTGAGAGAGAAAGAGAGAGAATCCCAAGCAGGGTCCATGCCATCAGCACAGAGCCTGATGCAAGGCTCCATATCACAACCATGAGATCACAACCTGAGCTGAAATCAAGAGTCAGACACTCAATGGACTGAGCCACCCAGGTGTCCCTGTAAGAATAAATTTTTATGAGTGGTATTGCATGGTCAAAGGCCTTGAGTGTATTTTAAGTATTGATTGCATATTGCCAAATTTCCCTTTAGAATGATTATGCCAATGTATATTCCATTGAATTGTCTAAGAAAGTGTTCATTTCTTTGCACCCTTGTGCTACTTTGGGTATTATCATTAACACATATACCTTTGCCGTTTTAATGGGTAATAAGTATAACCTTAGTGCTGTTTTAGTTAAATCTTCCCTCCGCCCAATATTTCTATGACCCTAACCTATAAAAAAGGTAAAGAAGAAATACTTCACTGAATTTCTGCAGGGAGAATTGATAGCAGTAGCTATGTTCCTCTATATGCTTGCTGGGTTTGTGTGTCCCATAGCACAGGCATATGCTGCAGCAGCTTATAACTGAGCCCTTTGCTCTCAGTTGAGGATCAGAAGGCTGAGCTGTGCTGATTCATTTAACTGCACATTATCATGATCTTGAGGAGGGCACTGCTCTGGCACTACATAAAACCAGTAAGCACTCATTTGTCCAATTACATTTTCTCTGTTGGAAGTACTCAGTAGAATTGCTGACCAGTTGTTTCAGTATTCAGAGATTTCTGTTCTCTCGTGGACTACTCAGCCCCTACAGCATGTGAGATTTAGGGAAGTGCTTCTCTGAAAATGAACAATGTTACTTGGATTGTTCTGGGGAAATTACACAGCTGATCCTGGGATAGATAAATTGTGAGGTATGTGTTGTTTTTGACACCAACCTTTTATCAGCCTTGACTACAGTCCTCTTCTTCCTTTGCTATCTTTAATCATAGATATCTAGAATTTTCCTTACTAGCCTTCTGGCTGCAGAAGAACAAAAGGTATTATATTTTTGGGAAGATGGAACACTTTAACTGAGGTCTATCCTGATGGGGCTTTGTCTCTAGACCTACATCATTGGAAACTCCTCATAGAGTATATGTATGGTTTTCTGTATTCACAGAACTATGTGTTTAGATCTGTAGGAAGAACTGCAAGACGTCTTTCTGCTAAAACTATGTGAAAGATGTAATAGTCAAATTTTTTAAGTCTTAGGTATTGGCATATCCCAACAATCTGTACAGTTTTAGGGTGGGATAGTTTAGGGGTGATTATGATTTGCACTCATTCACATTTAGAGGTTGTCTGAAATTGAGCACCAGGAAGATCAGATCCATCTACTCTGGCGCTAAATGTGTGGAGAATTTTTAAAGTCTGTCCATATTCAAGTGGAGATCAAAGAAGTCCAACTGAAAAGAACTCTGGAGTGACAGTGACAACTGTGGATTGAACCAAAGTGCTTTTCAAAAGGGCTATTTTGAAGATTATGATTCTGATTTTGGAGAAACTGTGGTGATTGGCAGTGCAAAGAATCACATGTAAAATTCTTTAATTAAAAATTTATTGACCTAAGGGGCGTTCAGGAATCTACTCCTGAAATCATTGTTGCACTACATGCTCACTAACTTGGGTGTAAAGTAAAAAAAAAAAAAATCATTGTCTACTAAAGTCTGAGGCCTGTGTTTTGTTAGGCTTGCTTTCTGGAGATTTAGGATTTGATTTTAGTGGGCCATGTTTCCAAGTTTCTTTGTATGCCTTATGATCTTTTGTTGAAACTTGGGCATTTGATAAAACACCCACATCACCTCTTTGCAGACTGGCTTCATGCAAAGAAAAGTCTTCCCCTTCAGCCTAGCATGAAGGCCTTTATTGGGCATGGGTCTTCTCTGGGTCTGTGGGTGTGCTTTGTACCCAATCCCCCTGTAAAAATGTCTGCTTTTTAAATGTATTAATTTCTATAAGAGTTTCACAAGTCCAAATCCTAGACCATTTGACCACCTTCGTATTGATAGACTCCACTGTTGTTGTTTTTTAAAAGATTTAATTTTTTTTTTTAATTTTTTTTTTTTAACGTTTATTTATTTTTGAGACAGAGAGAGACAGAGCATGAACAGGGGAGGGGCGGAGAGAGAGGGAGACACAGAATCTGAAACAGGCTCCAGGCTCTGAGCTGTCAGCACAGAGCCCGACACGGGGCTCGAACTTACGGACCGTGAGATCATGACCTGAGCCAAAGTCGGACGCTTAACCAACTGAGCCACCCAGGTGCCCCAAGATTTAATTTTTTTAAAGTAATCTCTACACCTAACGTGAGGCTTGAGCTCACAACCCTGAGATCAAGAGTTGCGTGCTCCCCCGACTGAACCAGCCAGGTACCCCAATACAATCCCATTGTTATTTATGGTTTGTGGTCATCTTTAGCAGTACAATTCATTCTACCTCTCTCTTTTTGAGCACAGATGTCATCCTGGTAATCTTTGGCAAGAAGGCACTGGCAAAACCGTGATGTAAATTTTTGGAATTAAGAATAATGAGAAATTTAATAAAATTTAATAAAAAATAAAATTGGAGGAAAAAATATTTGAACTTGTATGCACATTATGATGCTCAGAATGTATAATGATGACAAAATTACAAGTTGACTTGAAAATCCACAATTGCAATGGGATGTTTTAATATATCCTATCAGCAAATGGATAAGATAATATTTGTTAATATCTAACAGTTAATAAAACATTTTAAGGAACATGTACAGAAAAAAATTATTACCTAAAAAAAACGCTTTAATTTCTTTGTAATTGAAGTATAATTGCCATAGTGTTACATTAGTTTCAGGTGTATAACATAGCCATTCCATAGTTCTGTACATTACTCAGTGCTCCTCACAATGAGTATGGTAACTATACAACTTGTTACATTATTGACTGTATTCTCTATGTTGTACTTTTCATGTCTGTGCCTTATTTATATTTTCTAACTGGAAGTTTTTACCTCTTAATTCCCTTCATATTTGCCTATCTCCCCCCATCCCTGTGCCCCTTCTTCTGTATATGAGAGTAAATTTGTTTTTTTTTTTTGTTTGTTTTTTTATATTCCAGATATAAGTGAAATCATATGGTATTTGACTTTCTCTATCTGACATCACTTAGCAACATATCTTATAGGTCCATCTATGTTGTCACAAATGGCAAGATATCATTCTTTTTATGGCTGAGTAATGTTCCATGTATATACCACCTTTTTTTTTTTTTTTGAAGTTGCAGTATAGCTAACATACAGTGCTATATTATTTTCAAGAGTGTAATATAGTGATTCAACAGTTCCGTACGTCACCCAGTGTTCATCATGACAAGTGCACTGTTTAATCCCCATAACCTTTTTTACCCATCCCACACCATCTGTCCTGTGGTAACCATCAGTTTGTTCTCTATAGCTAAGAGTCTGTTTCTTGGTTTGTCTTTCTCTTTTTCCCTTTGCTTTTTATTTATTTATTTATTTATTTATTTATTTATTTATTTTTGGTTTGTTTCTTAAATTCCACATATGAGTGAAATTATATGGTAATTTTTTTCTCTAACTTATTTCTGTTAGCATTATACTCTCTAGCTCTATCCTTAATTGTTGCAAATGGCAGTAAGGTTTTGTTCTTTGTGTGTGATAAACATAGGTGTGTGCATATTTATTTTCAAATTAGTATTTTCATTCTGTTTGGGTAAACATCCAGAAGAGGAATTACTGGATCATATGGTAGTTCTGTTTTTAATTTTTTGAGGAACTTTCATACTATTTTCCACAATGGTTGCACTAATTTACATTCCACTAACAGTGCACGAGGGTTCCTTTTCTCCACATCCTTGCCAGCAGTTGTTATTTCCTGTCTTTTTGATTCTAGCCATTGTGACTGGTATGAGGTGGTATCTAATTGTGGTTTTGATTTCTGTTTCCTGGATGATTAGTGATGTTGGGCATCTTTGCATGTTTCTATTGGGCATCTGTACGTCTTTGGAAAAATGTCTTTTCCAGTCTTCTGCCCATTTTTAAATCAGATTATTTGTTTTTTTGATGTTGAGTTATATAAGTTCTATATTTTGGATAGTATAACTTTATTGGATATATCATATGCAGATATTTTCTCCCATTCACTGTGTTGTCTTTTTGTTTTATTGAGGGGTTTTTGTTTTTGTTTGGTTTGTTTTGATTTGGTTTGTTTGTTTGCTATACAAAATCTCTTTATTTTAGTGTAGTCCCAGGAGCTTATTTTTACTTTTGTTTGCCTTGCCTGAGGAGACATATCCATAAATATGTTGTTTAGGGTAATGTCCAAGAGATTATAGCCTATGTTTTCTTTTGGGAGTTTTAAGATTTTGGGTCTCAACTGACTAAGCTACCCAGGTGCCCCGGACCATTGTGTTTTCATTTTCATTTGTCTTCATGTATTTTTTTTTTAAATTTCTTCTTTGATTTCTTCATTGATCCATTGGTTATTTAGTTGCACATGTTTTTGTTTATTTCAGGTTTTTTGTTTTTTTGTTTGCTTTTGATAACTGATTTCTACTTTTACACTGTTGTGATTGGAAAAGATGCTTGATATGATTTCAGTCTTCTTAAATTTATTGAGTCTTGTTTTGTGGCCTAAGATGTGATCTATGCTGGAGAGTGTTCCATGTACATTTGAAAAGAATGTGTATTCTGCTGTATATGAATGAAATATTCTGTATATATTTGTTACGTCCATCTAACCTTGTTGATTTTCTGTCTGGATGACTTCTCCATTGATGTAAGTGGGGTGTTAAAGTCTCCTATTATGATTGTATTACTGTCAGTTTCTCCCTTTATACCTGTTAATATTTGCTTTATGCAAATTAAATATATATATTTTTAAAGTTTTCACGTACTTATTTGTGAGAGAGAGAGAGAGATTGAGCAGGGAGGGGCAGAGAGAGAGGGGGACAGAGAATCTGAAGCAGGCTCTGTGCTGACAGCATAGAGCCTGATGTGGGGCTAGAACTCATAAACCATGGGATCATGACCTGAGCAAGGTCCAATGCTTAGTCAACTGAGCCACCCAAATGGCCCTGAAATTAAATATTTTTAATGGATGCTCGTTTATTTATAGGTCTTGGTATTATGTTTCCTCTTTTTTCTTCCTTCTCCCTTTTGCCCTATACAATGTCTGAATATTTATTTTCTTGATTTTCAGTGTTAACATATTTGGAGATGGTTGTAGAACTTCTCTCTACATAACAGCCAAGCTATATGTGTTTCTCTGTCCATCCCCAAGAAAGAGGATCAGATTCTCCAGATGTGGGAAGGGATCCACTAAGTGTGGTCAATATTATAATTGTTTTGAATCATTTTTGTCAACATGTTTAGTTTATGTTTCAACTTAAGATTTTATTTAAAAGAACATGCAGGTTTTTTATTTATTAAAATGGATCTTGGGTTTAAAAAGGTAAACATCTCTTACTTAAAACTGTGGCTGTGATATTTTTTTTGAAGTTATAGAAACACTGTTACCTTTTACCAAAGAGTTTTCCCCAAATTGAAGAATGATGTGGTACTCTTAGTAGGAGATATGCTGTATTTGATCTGAACTAATTTTTGCAGTTTATGTGAAAATATACTTATTCCATTCACTATTAATCCTTTTGCCTTAGATAAAATACCCAGGAGCTGATATGGATATCACTCTATCTGCTCCATCATTTTGCCGTCAGATCAGTCCAGGGGAGTTTGAATACCAGAGAGCATACGGCTCTCAGGAACCTCTGGCAGCCTTGCTGGAAGAAGTCATAACAGATGCCAAACTCTCCAGCAAAGAGAAGAAGAAAAAACTGAAGCAGGTAAAAGAAGAATATTCTTTAGAAGTCATTTCTTCTGCCTGCTGTTCTTATATTTTTTCTTTTTATTCTCTGTTTTACTAAGTTTCATATAAATCTCATCTTCTATGACATAGCAGTTTTGAAAGTATATTACTCAATTTATACATTCCGGCAGTCTCATTGTTTTACACAATTGTGGTCTGTTTTCCACGTCTTTATTTTCCAGTGTAGATATTTTACCATTGTTGAACTCTTCATTTGTGGAGCTCTTCTCTATTATTTGTCCTTTGTTTTGGTATGCGGCTTGATGTGTTAGTGGAGTAATTACTTTAAATTCAGAGAAGCTATCAAATGAGGACAGGTTCCTTTTGATTTTTTTTTGAAAGGCAAATTATACTGAATTTGCAAATAGAAAATGTGTAAAACTGGAAAGGCTTTGGTTTTAGATCACCAGTATCAAATTGTTTTTTTGCCTCAGGCAGCACTAAAAGTTTTTAGTTCCTGCTAGGAACAAGGTTTAGGGTTTCATTGAATAGTGTTTAACTCACACTAGATTTGCTTCGACCATTCTTAAAGTATTGATTCCAGATTAAGTGAATTGTTTTTATTTTTGAAGTCTGACTCCTGCAAGCTTGATCCCTGATCACATCATGCATATAGGATTATACACAGATCACCAGAGTTCTAGACTCCCAATCGTATTTTTCTCAGTAATTTTGGAGAAGAGTTCAGTGTTGAGGATGAAGGAAAAGCATATTGCCTCTCTTTAAGCTTTTCATAAAGTCATATATACTGGAATGTTTTCCCTTCCATTTGAGCAGAAGCAGGTGGGACTGAGTTGGAGAAGCTGGGAGATCGTGAAATGTAGTTGGGCCAAAATTTTCTTTAACTGTGTAGAACATAAGTTATTTTCAAGTCAGGATTACTTGTGAATATTTTTAAAGTGAAGTCTATTTATAGTTAGCAGTGGGGGAAATTTTAAGAAATAAGACCAAAATGAGAAGTGTATTTGAAGCTTTGATCAAATTTAAGTTGAATTAGATCTATAGCAAGTGGAATCAAATGATCTTACCAAAAGAAATGGATTTGTGTTGGAGTGAATTTGATTACGATTAGTTGTCTTGTTATTCTCTTTTCTGATAGAGAACAATAAACATTGAAACAAAACAAAAACAGCTTGTATGGAATCAGATCAGAAAGTCTTTAATTTTAAAATTAGATCGCCTAATTTTATTGGCCCTTATGTGGGGTTTTTTTGACTCATCTTGAATCTTTTTTTTTTTTTTTTTTAGTTTCAAAAATCCTATCCTGAAGTCTACCAAGAACGATTTCCTACACCAGAAAGTGAAGCACTTCTGTTTCCTGAAAAACCGAAACCGAAACCACAGCTCCTGATGTGGGCACTAAAAAACCCTTTCCAACCATTTCAAAGAACTAGAAGTTTTCGGATGTAGTGCTTACATAGCTCTTAGAGATCTCTGTTGCTGTTGCCTCGAGCAAATTGGTGGTTATAGGAGGATTATGGCGATGGAAGAAAGAAGAGCAGAAAATAGAGGCTACGGAAAATAGAAAGTTACCGGACTTCCTAAAATGTTGAGCCATTATCAGTATTTTTGTAAAACCCAATGCTATTTTTAAAGTGTACAAATCAGTTAAAAGTTGAGACAAATGTATAGTGGTATGGTTAATATGCGTGTCTGTAATTGTTACAAAATTTGTGGGTAGTTTTATTTTTTTATTTGTTATCTTTCATGGTGTTAATAAAATAATTGTACATTTCAGTTACTGATGTCTTTGTTATAACCAAGTTTTAAAAATAGTGTATGTACTTGAATAAGAGAGACACTGGGTACTGCTACTGTGATGCTCTTGACTTTACAGCTTAATAGTTGTGACTTCTCTTTGTGTAAAATTTGGTTTTCATTGTTGTACAGAGAGTCTTAAGGCTCCACATTATGATGACTGTGTCTTTTATTGCAGATTCGTTGGATGTTATGACAGCTTTAACTAAAGCTGGTTCTTTTAGAACATATATTAACTGGTGTTCACCTATATTTGGGGTTGATTTTCATTTGCCTGCAGTGGTATCATTTCAGTCTTGGCTGGAGATGGAAAATTGAACTGAGTAATCTTTTTGGGTCCCCTTGTTCCTGTGATTGTGAGTCAGGTCTTTGTTGTTTCATGAAAAGCACAAATAGGTTAAGTAAAACAAGACTACTTCCTTTGTATTTCTCCCACCTTCCTCATCCTTTGGAAAGTAAATGGAATGTAAATAAATACTGGTTTTTGTTTTTTTATGCTCTGTGGTGTTTCTTTTTTGGTATTTATTTCGTTCAGTTAGAAAACATCTTCAGATGCTGAAGTTCATCATCTTGGCCAGTGTCCTCACATCATTCATTTATTTCTATGATAAAATGAGTGATGTTAGGCTTTTTATGAGCCTTCAGGAGCCTTTGTCCGTTGTGGCTAAGTGATAGGATATCTCTTGAGATTAGAGTACCTAAAGACCCAGTTTGCTTTGCCCTTTTGCAAATAATGGTACACTTAGATTGAAGCATCTGGAAGCCTTCTTCTATAAGTAATTGCCCTAAATTTTAAGAGTAACAGTCACTAGTTGGCTTTGGACTGAATTCCCTTGCCTTTGCTCTGGCCCTGTTCTTTTGTTGCAGAATACCTCCTACATGTGACTCAGATTTTGTTTACTTACAAGTGGATAAAAGTATTCTTCTTGGTTTGGATACCACCTTTACCTCCGAATAGGTAAAGGAATGGGAGATTTTTAGTATTTCAGGATTTGTTTTCAGATCTTAGAATGATGTTTAGAGCAAAGAATAAGTCTACTTCTGCTTTCTTTGCGCTCCGGTAAACCTTCCCATTGACAGTGTCTAAGAGTTCTTTTTGCTTAATGTCCTCACCAAAACTTGCTATTGTCAGAGTTTGAATTGTTGTCAATGTGGTGGGTGTATAATGGTATCTCATTATGGTTTTACTTTGTGTTATGGGTATGGTTTAGCCAAAGACTTCTACTGTATATGTTTTTTTACTTTTTCCATTTTTATTCAGATTTTAGTATCAGCCTGTCAAGCTTTACACATGTGTGCACACACACACACCTCTGAGATTTTGATTTTGATTGTACTGAATTTATAAATCAATTTGGAGATAATTGCTATATTTACAATATTAAGTCTTCCAGTGGATGAACATAGTTTATCTTTCCATTTATTTAGAATAAATGAGAAAAAAAAATCTCTGCAAAGGTTTGCAAATCGTTTGTTAGATGTGTTCCTAGGTATTTGATACTTTTAAAAAATATGTTAGTATCAAAAATTTCAAGTATACGCAAAAGTAAATAGTATCCATCCCTAACTTCACTAGTTATTATTTAACTGAAAAATACCTCTTGTTTGATCCTATTGTGAAGGGGGTTATTTTTAAAATTTCCACTTTCAGCTTCTTGCTTACATATAGTATAAAACTGATTTTTGGGTACTGATATTTGTATCCAAACTCCCTGCTAGGCTTTCCTGTTTTTTTTAATGTTTATTTATTTTTGAGAGAGAGAGGAAGGCATAGAGAGAGGGGGAGACACAAAATCTGAAGCAGGTTCCAGGCTCTGAGCTGTCAACACAGAGCCTGATGTGAGGCTTGAACTCAAGAAACGTGAGATCACGATTTGAGCTGAAGTTGGACTCAACTGACTGAGCCACCCAGGTGCCCCTAGTCTTTCCTATTAATTCTAAACATCTAGTGTGTTTTTTTAATTTCCTACATATTCACTACATAATAAGCAAACAATGACAGTTTTTGTTTTTCATTTCTGCAGTCTGTGGCATTTAAAATGTCCCCAGTGACCCCTGCCTGTTGGTATTTGTGTAATCTTTCCTTGAATGTTAAGTTGGGTGTAGTGACACATTTGTAACAAATAGAATATGACAAAAGTGATAGGATATCTCTTGAGATTAGAGTACATAAAGACCCAGTTTTCATCTTGCTTGCCCTCCCTCTCTCTTTCCCAGGCCTGCTCTGAGGGGAAAGCCAGATGACCTGCGGGAGCTGCTCTTTGGAGAGGCCCCTCAGGCCAGGAACTCCTGTCTCTGCCTTCTAGTGAGCGAGGACGTGCGGCCTGCCAACAGCTGTGTGAGCAATCTTGGAAGTGGCTGTTCTGAAGCCTGCCAGCAGTCACGTGAGTGATCCTGCAAGCACACTCCCTCTTAAACCTTGAGGTGAAGGCAGCCTTAGCTGACGCTTTGACTGAAGCCTGAGGTCCTGAGCCAGAGGACTCAGCTTCATTGTGCCTGGATTCCAGACCCACAGAAACTGTGAGATAATAAATATTTGGCTTTTCCAATCACTTAATCTGGGGGTAATTTGTTATGAAGTGATAGATACGATACACCTTCCAATTCGTTTTCCCTCTTTTTCTCCCTCCCTCCCTCCGTCCCTCCTTTCTTCCTTCCCTCCTTCATTTTTTAGAATTATTATAAACTGTCACTCTTTATCTTTAGCAATGTACTTGTTTGCAGTCTTTCCATATTATATTTTAGTTGTGTCCCTTATAACCATCATATAGATTATTTTTTAAGATGCCAACTTGACAATTTTTGTTTCTAGTCAAAATTATGTAACAAATTATATTTAATAAAATTCTATATTTGGGTATAAACATTTATTGATGTTTTACGCCTCTATGTCTCTACTTTCTTGACTTTTTTTGGATCTTACACCTAATTTCATGTTTTCTTCTAATTTGAAAGTCAATATTCTGTTTCTAATTTTCTTATTGGGTCCCTGGAAATTACATTTTACATACTAATTTATCAAAGTTTAATGTCAGTAAATACCTTTTACCCTCCACGGAGGCTGTTCAGGGACCTTAAAGCACTTACAACACCCTCCCAAATGAGGTATTATTCTTCTGATATATTTTAACTTTATAATTTTTAAACCTCATACTATATTGTTTTTATATATAGTATTTGTTTATTAGACTTACCCATGTTTTACCACATTTCTCCTTAGAGTACATTCTTCAGAACTTAGTATTTGCTGGTTTTTGTCTTTTTCATTTTGCCCTCATTCCTTTTTTAAATAAATAACTTTATTAGATGTAATTCACATATCATGTAATTAACCCTTTTAAAGTATATAATTCAGTGGTTTTTAGTATTTTACGTTTTATGTTTTTCTTATATCAAAACTTGCCATTATAATCATTTTTAAGCGTACAATTCTGTATAAAGAATGCCTTCATTCTTTACAAATATTTCTGCTGCTTATAGAATTCTAGGTTGAAGGTTTTTGTATCTCAGTACCTTGTAGTCATTCATTTGTTAGCTGGCTTCCATTGTTACTGATGAGAAGTCTGTTGACACTCTTTATAGATAGTGTGTCATGTTTTGGCAGCTGCTGTTTATGATTTTCTCTTTATCTTTGGTGGTCTGAAGTTTACAGTGACATTTCTGGTTTATATAATGTACTCTTTCAGTGATTATTCTGATTGGTTATTTGTGGGGCTTCTTAAATAAGAGGATCAAGGTCTTTTACTCTCTAAAATATTCCCTTTCTCACAATCTCTCCTCTGCTTTTGATTCTTTAAACATATTTTAGATCTTTTCATACTATTCTCTGTTTCTTAATCTCTCATGTACCTTCCATATTTTTGCCTTTCTGTGCTGCATTCTGGATAATTTCTTTACTCTTTCTTCCATTCCAGCACATTTCTCTTCAGGTATGTTTAGTCTACTATTAAATTCTTGTATTTGCTACTTTCGAATTTATATCCAATTTACAGCTCAGGAAACAAGACTCAGTAAGGTTGGGTAACTGCCCTAAGATCACCCATCTTGTGAACAGCATAGTAAGCGGTCACGACCAGCTGTGACTGCATTGTCCAGGCTCCTGACTCCGATGTCTTATTGTCTCCCATTGAGCATTGTTTCATGGTTTTTATGAGCACCGTTTGATATTTGTGTATAAGCTCAGACGTTGTGTAAAGACGTTTTTTTGGCCTATGCTTTGTAAAACTTAAGAACTCAAATTTCTTTTTTATTGGCAGTGTTTTCAGTGCCCTAACCTACCTTGCCAAATTCATTTCCACTCTTTTTCTGGTCACTTTCTATGAATATCTACTAAAGATTTTTCACTGAATTTCCTACATATCCCTATAAAAAAAATTGCAACAGTGATGAAACTAGAGTGTTTGGTAGAAGCTCTCTGGTGCAGTCATGTATTGGCTTTGTAGGTATGCCTTTTAAGGTATTGTGATAGGCAGGATGAGTAGAAAATGTCATAGGGATTATCATTGATCTGAGAGACTGCGATCAGGAATTTATCAAACGAGTGTTCCATACAGAAAATTTGAGGGTTCTAAGGCACATTTCAAGATTGAGTATATCCCATGTAATGGAATTCAGCCATTCTTCATTCTCATTTCTCATACATCATTGTGTTCCTGAATCTACCTTCAGGGAAGTCATATTTGGGCTCTAGCAAATGCAGCAGATGTATCAGTCATGACTTAGCATTTGTGTCCTCCCGGAGCTCTGTTTGGATTCCCACAGCCAGAAGAGCGTTTCTATACATTTTTATAGGAAATGTAACTTAAAAAGAGCCAGTATTTGTGAACTGTTAATGTATAAGAATAGGAAACTGAATATTTCTATGTTTAGAAGAGCACAAAATCTTTTCGCATGATTGAGAAAGGAATCAATTAAAATGCCTCTTTACTATATGGGGTGGCTGAATCTTTAACATCTTTCCTTTTGCCTTGAAGAACAAAAACGGACATTAAACATTAAAGTCCTGGAGTAATTTACTAAAACCAATATTGTTACTAAATAAATATTTATTTACGAAATAATTATTATTTACTACAATGAGTAGCAAGAGGCAATTCAACTGTATGTCTCTCCATCATTATAGCATTGGCCCAAATTTGAAGTGTTTACTTCAAAATGAAGCATTGGAAATTCTAATTTTGTGGCATTTGGAATCATTTTGCACTTGCATTTACTTGCCTAAGACAACATAACCTGCAAAAAAGTATACTACCTTGAATCATTACATGTTGGGTCTCCCAGGCGAACAAATTACTGTAAAACAAACTATGATTATTAGGACTTAAAGAAAATATTTGCTCCTGGGTACGCAAGTAATTTGTAAGTTGGGATCTGGTACAGCATTAATAAACAGAGAATTTGCTTCTTTTTATCAACTTGAAAATGCATTTGTTAGTTAATTTTGTAGAAGAAATATACTCCCTGGGATAACTGGAGTGTATATTCACTAATTTAAGAATATAATGAGTAACTTCTCGTGGATTTTTTGTGTGTTTTAGTGTCGGTATAACCTCAGTGTTTCAACTTTCCATTTGAGGAAATGAAATGGGAACAACAATGAGATAATAAGGTACTAGCCCATTAAAAAATGAAAGTTGTTGCTTGTTCAGTGTACGTTTGTGTTGCTCTGTAAGTTTCATAATTCAGTGAATCTAAGATTTAGTTAAAAAACTATAGTTTTTGCAAATTCCATCTTGGAGAATTGTTAAGTGAATTGTCTGCCTCATTTGAGGACCTAGAATAAATTATATTTCCCATAAAACATACCTGTCTCAAAGCAAAAAATAATATATGTGTTTGGCTGGGTGTATTCATTATATAATATCTCTGTTGGGCCTCTTCTTTCAAAACCGAGAACAGATTCCAGATACTTTTCTAGAGCATATAACAGAAGGTGTTCTCCCCTTTTCCAACCTCCACAAATTTTCCTTATAGCTGCCAGCCTCTCTCTCATAGTAATAACAAGGTAGTCTTCTTGAGGGGCGCCTGGGTGGCGCAGTCGGTTAAGCGTCCGACTTCAGCCAGGTCACGATCTTGCGGTCCGTGAGTTCGAGCCCCGCGTCGGGCTCTGGGCTGATGGCTCGGAGCCTGGAGCCTGTTTCCGATTCTGTGTCTCCCTCTCTCTCTGCCCCTCCCCCATTCGTGCTCTGTCTCTCTCTGTCCCAAAAATAAATAAAAAACGTTGAAAAAAAAAAAAAAAGGTAGTCTTCTTGAGCATTCTAGTAAAACAAAGAAAACACCAGAGGACTGAAGATTATTTTATTTTCATAAGAACTAGGAAACTATAATTGATATTTAAAATAGAAGTACGTTTAATCAGTGTAGGGTTATCTGACATGGGAATGAAGAGGTCTTTTGCTCACTGTTTGCAACTAAGAACTTGTGCCCTTTGGAAGACTCTTTGCAACAAACATTTCAGTGATAATTTACTAAAGTAGCAGAACAATTTCCTGTGAAAAACAGTTATGTTAGGATAAAATGCAATCTGTGATTTTAAGAGCCTTTGATTCCAGTTTATTTATATATATATATATACATATATATATATATATATATGTATGTATTTATATTTTTAAAAAGTCAGGTGTGTTTTAGACTCAGTTATTAAAAAAAGCAAAGTCATACCATGCGAACAATGTTTTGAAGATTAGAATCATGTGGCTGAAAGTTTCTTCACATGAGATCTTAAAACAGACCGTAATACGAGGCATAGAGGACAATAACAGCAGAAATGAGCCTTTTTGTCTACTGATTCTGCCTTTTTTTTTTTTTTAATCAAACCTGGGATTTTGCCCATATACAAGTTTGTCTTAAAGATTCAATCTTATTTAAAAAAAAAAAAAAGCTTTCTGATACTTAGAAAAAAATTTAAGACTTTTTCTAAATGGCATGTAGAGCGTGGTAAAATCTGATTGGATAATACTGCTTTCACTGTTTACCTCTTAATAATTACCTGAAGCAATAATTAACATTTGAAACATACACTGACATCATTTGTAAATTTCTTTGAACTTTCTACTCATCCAAATGCCAAGTATGATTAACCACCATTATTGGTTAAAGACCATAAAGGCTTTGATTTCAGAAAGTTCCTCACTCTTCTCTTCACAGAGAATGGAATTCACTGATCTATTAAAAGCTGTTGGAGGTGTCTGGTTTAGGAAGACTCTTCACAAGTCCTGACCATCCAGGACTTGGGACAGATGGACCCAGTGGGAACAGTCTTGTGTTGGTAATGATTGTACCATAAAGGAAAAGCTAGGGATTTTATTTAAAAGTTATGTATATTTTATATAATTTGTAATCCATTAGTTGTGGAAAGAAGAAACTTAAAAACTGATAATCTTTATTGTAACATAAGTAACTATGGGTACTGTTTTGACTCCTGTATCACCATATTTTTCTCCAAAACCTCACAGGGCTCTATTGCTTGCTAAACACTCTCCAAAAGTGGGCTATCTACATGGTGAGAATAAACAGTTATCTCAATGCAGCAGCGGATAATTTGGGTTAAATGTCAGATTACTAGATTTTAAAGTGAAAAAAATTGTCTACAAAATTGAGTTTGAGAAAAAAAACAACAACAGAGGTAGGATAATTTTGTGCAAGTCGCCTGTCTTTTCTACAACGTGGGAGTAACTGCCGGCTCTCTTTCCTTAGAATAAATCTTGGTTACCTCTTATTCCTCAGACTCATTTTTCATCTCTTTACCAAGCACCTTATAATAAGTGCAGAAGTAGAATCTGAGATAAAACGTGTTTGCAAACGATGCTTTTGGAGTTGACGACACCAACCTACTGCAAGGAGTCCAACAAGCGTAGCCCAGAAAACACCTTAGAGGTCACTGAGAAGATTAAGTGACTTTACCAGAGATATACAGGCGAGTGGAGAGAACATTGTGAGCAGTGGCAGTGGTACCAGGGCATAGCTTGGGGAGACTTTCATCTCCCGCACCTGAAAGAAACAGAACTAAGGAAATGGTATATTTGCTGTGCAAATGTCAACCTTAAGGCAAGACTCTTAGTCCCTTCTTTCCATCTGAATTGTTACCGAAAGGTCCTTCCCACTAGAATTTGTAGCACCAATCTTGGTTAGTGAGTCACGCTAACTTGAGTGAATCACAGCCTCTCTGGGCTTTGGTTTCCTCAGTAAACTGAAGGGATTGGATTTCAGAGGTCACAAACTCCAATGTCTTCTGGGGACAGGAAGATAGTAGAGGTTGTGAGTAGTGGAAGGGCCAGTAGAAGATGGAACATTCAAGTCCTTCGCCAAAGTATTTGAAACAAAAACAAAATGCCAAATGCCAGTGTTGGCCAAAAAAATAATATGGGCAGAGATGACAAAATTTGCATTAGGTGAGTTGTGAGGTCTCTTCTGGTTCTGGTGTTTCGTGATTTTTTTTTAAACCTTTTCCCACACTTCGCCCCTTATTGCTTTATGCTTATTTTCCTATTTCTGTCTCTTGAGCTCTTCTGCTTTTGTTTTGAGTAAAACACATGTTAGCACACTCAGTTCTATATGAAAATAGAAGAAAGCCTGTCAGGGTAAGTTTAAAGTGAATGCTAATGCATCATGAATCGCCTTTTTCCAAAAGAAATTTTATCTTCATCCTTAGGCTTGTTAGAATGTGCCTAACCTGGGGCATCTGGGTAGCTCAGTCAGTTAAGCATCTGACTTCACCTTAGGACGTGTTCTCGTGGTTTGTGAGTTCGAGCCCTGTGTCAGGCTCTGTGCTGACAGCTTGGAGCCTGGAGCCAACTTTGGATTCTGCGTCTCCCTCTCTCTCTGCCCCTCCCTGCTCACACTCTGTATTTCTCTCCTTCAACAATAAGAAAAAATAAAAAAATAAAAACATTAAAAAAAAAAAAAAAGAATGTGCCTAACTTAACTTGAACTGCTGTTTGTCTCTGTTTAGAGGATTAGGCTGGTTGGTTTAATCCCCAGTAGCTACCAGAACATTTTTCTTCATCAGTGTCAATACTTGTGTTATATGTTTGCACCTGTCATCACAGTTGTTTACAAAATATTCACAAATTTTCGGTACTCGTTGTGCCAACCGAAATTGCCAGAGCCAGCCTTCAGTCTCTGTGCATATGTTTATTTTCGCTAACAGGTCGCTTTTATGTTGTCACTACCTACATTGTCTTGTTGGTTAGACCAAAAAACAAACAAACAAACAAACAAGAACAAAAAATAAAAACCAAACAAACAAAAAAAACCCCAGTACTTTTCATTTCTGGAGCCCTTGGTGCAGTGATTTCACCTGTATTTTCTGACAAACTCTTTTCAAATCCCAGCGGGCAAATAGATGCAGATGAGGAGGCAGGTTCAGAGAAGTGCTCAGACACTAATGCAGAACTTCAGGTGTGCTCTTCTCTTTGATGATCCAATACTCTTGCATTTTACCACACTAATCCTGTTGCTGTCAGGTGAGGTATGTGGGTTTGATCCAAGCAGATCTCCGAAAGAGGGCACTTCTGGGGGGGTTCCCTCTATCCTCCATGTGTGCCCCTTCATTTTGGGGTCCTTTTCTCTTCACCCCCACCCCCCATGTCAGCCATGCTTATGTATGTACTGAGCATTGGTGTTTATATGAGACGCCCTTTACGAGCTGACAGAAGGGCCCAATGTCTGCATGGTGCTGCCCTCTGACTTCAGGGTCTCCACTATCATGCCGACTTTGCCCTCAGCATAACTAATCCAGGCTGTACTTCGTTTCTTCAGAAAGACTATTAGCTATCCAAATAATTAGAGCTGTTGCAGTTATTCTTTGTTTTGTTTTGTTTTGGTTTTTAGACCCTTAATATGCAGACCCTCAGCAATGATGCAGGAAGAAAGGTCTAACTTTGAAGGCATGTAGCAGTGAGGAAAATGCACATGCCTCCACGTAACTGTAGGTGATGACCTTGGAGCCACTGTGCCCCGTAGCATGCAGGGACACAGAGAAGAGAAAGGCAATTTTTCCAGGGCAGTTGGAGGCATAGGGAAGATGTCCCTGAGGAGATAATATTTAAGCTGAGCCCTGAAAAACGTGTCCACCAGGACGAAGGCAGGGCAAAAAGACATTTCCTAGGTGGGTCTGGTGCAAAATAAGGCACTAGTGGCAGTCAGAAGTCATTTGTCATTCCATGTTGTCAGTATAATACTAGTATTTTAATAAAGAGTCTTAAATGACTTTATCTAAAGGAGTGGTTGATAAGGGGATCTCATGACCTGTGGTAGAGCAGGCAGGGAATTATCTTAAGTGAGGAGCTTTACCGCATCTCTCAAGTAACATCTCCAAGGTGACTTCCTCTTCTACTTTATTCCGGCCCAGTACATCCAGACACCGTGCTCTCTGGAATTTGCTTTGGAATCCTGCTTAGGTTGGGGCTACATCATGGTTTCTCTTTCCAAGTTTTCACAAGGCATGCCTGTGTTCATTTATACTGGTGTATTTACGAAGGTTGCAAAAAATCATTGGTATTGATGAACATTCCTTGTGCTTTATTTAAAAGAGTGATCCTTTTATTTGCCCGTTTCTATTTTACCCTCAACAGCCTGATATATTCCATGCCTCTGGGTCTGTACTGTTCTGTTTCATAACATTTAATGAATGTTAGAACTGGCTCCACAAATGCATCGCCTTAATCTTGTTGCCCGCGTGAGATGCTTTTAATATTTTCTCCACATGCGAACTCTGTGTTTTCCTTTAGCTTTTCTTTCATTTCCATGTAGTTAATTCCCTTCGACTGCAGGGAGTCTGGATATTTATAGATTTCTTCCTTTCACTCTCTCTTCAATAATATTCTTTTTACATTCAGTGAACACATCCATCACAATAAATGGTCCTTTCCCCATACGTATTGACTTGCATTTATATAAACCAGACTCCCTTTTCATATCATTATTAACATTCATGGCAATTTTCAGTAGCTTGGCCACATGGGTAATAGAGTGAGCACTGAGCTTCAAGTTGTCCTGTTAGATCAAATGACTCATGTCATAATGCCTAGTTTCGAATTTTATCATTAAGTCAAAACCAAAGTTATGTAGTTTTTTTTTAATTGACTCAATATAAAATGAGAGTATTAAATAAGCATCTCTAAATTATTCCTCATTTCATTAAAATGTTCTTGACTTGATAGCCTTTTTATGTGTGAAAAGATGCGAATATTCCCATTACCGGGGTTGAATATTTTCATAATCAAAAGCCCAATTTTATAAACTTTTATAGCCCCTCATAGATATAAGCAGGGCATTGAGTTAGAAGCAGTTAACATTGGTCATACTTAGATGCTATGCCTTTCTGTAGTTCAGTTTTTTTTAATGGAGTATAGTATAGTATAGTATAGTTTGAAAACTCATTTGGATGCTTCATTTATATACTAATGTAAAGAAACTCTTTTCCCATCACTATGCATGTTATCAGTTTGTAGCCGGTAAGGAAGGATGTAATCAGCAGGACTTGTATTGCTGTTCTTTAGGCAAAAAGATGTATCTAGAGATCATCAAACGTCTTACAGCTTGTGCAATTGTCTCAGAAGACATCTTTTAGAGGGACATCTGGGTGGCTCAGTTGATGGAATGTCTGTCTGACTTTGGCTCTGGTCGTGATCTCATGGTTCGTGAGTTTGAGCTCCACATCGAGGTGTGTGTGGCAGTGCAGAGCCTGCTTGGGATATTCTCTCTCCCTCTCTTTCTGCGCCTCCCCCATTCGTACTCTTTCTCTCTCTCTCTCTCAAAATAAATACACTTAAAGAAAGAAAGAAAGAAAGAAAGAGGGAGGGAGGGAGGAAGGAAGGAAGGAAGGAAGGAAGGAAGGAAGGAAGGAAGGAAGAAAGAAAGAAAGAAAGAAAGAAAGAAAGAAAGAAAAAACACCTTTCAGAGTAGCTCTGGGTGCTTTCGCAGACCTTGCAAACCTCCTGAACCAGCCATTTCGCGGGAAGACAGAGTCCCGTGCTTTCCTATGACGATTTTGACCGCTCAGCAGCTTTTCCAGGAAGAAGTGGCATTTCCATGATTCTACTTTGTTATATTCCTTTTCATTTTTTAATTGCATTTTGGAAGACCTTAAATACCTGTTTCAAAACCCTGCATCCTTGTTACATTTTTCTGTAGTATTCTGTGTGTTATAGAAATGGCGAAAATATTTTTGATTATTCTAGTTCTTTTTTTTTATTTTGGTAGCAATCTTTTTTTGTATCTCTAACGTAACTGAAAGTGATCAGTTAATTTTTGTTTTTAGGATTCATTCATCTCTGCTACCATATTTTATTCCACCTAAGACATTTTTTTCTCCACATTTTAGCATCTCTGAAACTAGGATGCATCTCTCAGTTGGTGGTGAGTCATTGTTTAATTGGCAGCATCTAAAAATTTTTTTAGTGGTGGAAAAATTAATGGTGTCCCAGATTTTATAAAATGTGGCATTTTATTTCTGTCTCCTTTCTAAGCCACTTTATTAAGTTTTTATTGACCTACAAAAAGATGTACGTTTCTAATGTATACAGTTTTATGGGTTTGGAGATAAATATACATTCATGAAAATCAGCACCACATCTATGCCATAAACATCTTTCACCACCAAAAGTTTTCTTCTACCTTCTTTATTTTGTGTGTGTGTAGTATATGATAAGAACACGTAACGTAAGATCTACCCCCTTAGCAAGTATTTAAGTACATACTACAGTATTGTTACAGGCACTGTGCTGTTCAGTAGGCCTCTAGGGCTTATTCATCTTGCATGATTGAACTTTGTACACTTTGACTAATACCTTCCTATTTCCCCTCTTCTCAGTCCCTGGTAACCATCCTTCTACTCCCTGGTTCTAGGAGTTTGGCTACTTTAGATTTCTCATATAATGGTATCACAACGTATTTGTCCTTCTGTGGTCTGCCTTATTTCATTTAGCATCGAGTTCTCCAGGTTTATCTCTGTTGTCACAAATGACAGGATTTCCTTCATTTCTTAAGGCTGAATAATATTCCATTGTATATATACACCACATCTTCTTCATGCATTCATTCATCTGTCAATGGACGTTTAGGTTGTTTCCATATTTTGGCTATTGTGAATAATTCTGTGGTGAATGTGGGGGTACAGATATCTCTTTGAGATCCTGATTTCAATTCTTTTTGATGTATTTTTATTTCCTAAGGACAAATAATGGGAAGCGGTTCATGGTCTCAGTGACTTTGTTTATGTATCAAGCAAACATTCCTGAGTGTTCTGTGAGCTTGCTTCTTTTCTGTCCTGTTATTTCTTATGCAAGTTTATCTTGCCCTTGTTCACTTATTTATTCATTATCTTCACTTAGTAGAAGTGTTTAACAGAGGGTAATTTTTTTTGAAATGTTCTATGTACTCTCCTGTCCTGAATTTCTGTGTATATGACTTTATTCCTGGTCAGGCCAAGGCATCTTTCTGTAGTGAGGGTAGGAGTGTGAGAAACTATGGGACTAGGAGTGGGATTAAGACTTTTATAATAAGAATGCAAAGATTCAGTGTTCAGCTTTTAACTATGATAGAATTTTGTTAAAGTTTTTATTTAGATTTTAGTTAGCATACACTGTAATATTAGTTTCAGGTGTACAATACAGTGATTCAACACTTCCATCACAAGTGCACTCCTTAATCCCCATCACCTATTTCCCCCAACCTCCCCCCACCTCCTTTCTAATGACCATCCGTTTGTTCTCTATAGTGAAGAGTCGGTTTCTTAGTTTGCCTCACTCTTTTTTCCCTTTGCTCCTTTGTTTTGTTTCTTAAATTCCACATAGGAGTGAAATCATATGGTACTTGTCTTTCTCTGAATGACGTATTTTGCTTAGAATTAGATTCTTTAGCTCCAACCACATCATTGCAAGTGGCAAGATATCATTCTTTTTTACGGCTGAGTAATATTCCATTGTGTGTGCTGTTTCCATAATTTGGCACTTACAGATAATGCTGCAATAAACATTGGGGTTCATGTATCCCTTTGAATTTTGTATTCTGTGGGTAAATAGTAGTGCAATTGCTGGATCATAGGGTAGTTGTATTTTTTAAAATAGTGTGGGCAGCATGGAAAGTTTGACTTTGTCAAGAGAAGGAAGGAGTTTCTAAATTTCTTTTTTAAAAATTTTTAAAAATGTTTTATTTATTTTTGAGAGAGAGAGAATGAGAATGAGCAGGGAGGAGCAGAGAGAGAGGGAGACACAGAATCTGAAGCAGGCTTCAGGCTCTGAGCTATCTGCACAGAGCCAGACCTGGGGCTCAAACTTACTAACTGTGAGATCATGACCTGAGCTGAAGTCAGATGTTTAACTGACTGAGCCACCCAGGTCCACCTCTAACTTTTTCTTATATGGGCCCTAATGCCATTTCTGAGGTTAGAACCCTCCCAAAGGTCCTGCCTCATAATACAGTTGCATTGAGATTAAGGTTTCAGCATATGACTTTTACTGGGGGACATAAACACTAAGGCCATAGCATGAATAATGTAGAAATCATATAAAATCTTAATTAAATTAATTTATCTCAATTTGAAAAGGAGGAGAAGCAAAGAGAGAATCAGATCCAGAACTAGTATAGGTCAATAAAGTCCTAAATGTTACCATTTATTAAGTACCAGATTGGATCAAGAGTTAAAAATAGTTGTATAATTAAAAAGTGGAACAACTATGTTGTGAAAAATCATGTATCATCTTGACAAGTTAAGTGGACTCACTTTATTAAATGTATGTATTTATGATTTAAATGAAAATGATTATAGTATTTGTTATATATTTTATAGTTTCTCATTTTAACTTTTAAATCAAATATTAATCTTGATTGCATCAGATAAGAAGTTATCTGATATGTTTAAATTTAGTTAATTTAAATCCTGAGTTTCTTACTGCCCAGCAGGATAGTCTAGTTAGGAAGATGAGACTAGCAACCATAAATAAACTGCTTTGATTTGCCTTCCCTTCTCTCCCTCCTCATGCCATCTCCATGTAGGGAGAATGAATTTTCCACTCCACAGCTATATACGATTCATCAGACAAAATAGCCACAATGTGGGCTTGTGTATATGTCTGTTGGCCATCTGTATATCATCTTTGGAGAAATGTCTTTTCAGGTCCTCTGCCCATTTTTAAACATTTATTTATTTATGTATGTATTTATTTATTTAGCAACAGAGTGTGAACAGGGTGGGGGAGGTGCAGAGAGAGAGAGAAAGAGAGAGGGAGAGAATTGCATCCAGGCTCCATGCTGCCAGGTGCAGAGCCCTATGCAGGGCTTGAACACACAAACTGTGAGATAATGTCCTGAGCTAAAAACAAGAGTTGGATGCTTAGCTGACTGAGCCATCCAGTCACCTCTTCTCTGCCTATTTTTAAATCAGATTGTTTGTTTTTTTGGTGTTGAGTTCGGCTTGAAACTTGAAAGGGAGCTCCTTTTCTGTCTCTTATTGCTTTGGCTACTGCCTCTTGAAACAAATCACAGTTGTGATGGTTGAGCAAGTCTGTGAATATACTAAAAATCATTGAATTGCTCTTTTAAATGGGTGAATTGTATGGTATGTGAAACATATAAATAAAACTGGTACAAAAACAATCACTGGAGAAAATAAAAAACTTCGTGCCCAGTTCATGGAATAGATTTGAAAATAAAAATGTATGCCAGCATCCACTAAATGTTAGACAATTATACATGGATGGATATGAGTATCAAAAGTGCACGGCAACTTAAAATAAGATAATCCAAACATTTGCTTCTGTTTAAGGTCATAAAAATGCTATTCCAAATAGTGGTTTTATTTATGTAGGTGTACTGTCAGGAGAAAGTTATTTTGTTTTTATTATCATAGTGTAGAAGATATAATATTGGGCAGACCAAAACTGAATTGTAGTTTCTAGGTTTAAAGTAATTAAATTATGGATCTGGAAGCCTGTCTTTTTCTTATTAAAATAAAGAATTTCGGGGTGCCTGGGTGGCTCGCTCGGTTGAGCGACCGACTTTGGCTCAGGTCACGATCTCATGGTTTGTGAGTTCGAGCCCTTCGTTGGGCTCTGTGCTGACAGCTCAGAGCCTGGAACCTGCTTCTGATTCTGTCTCCCTCTCTCTCTGCCCCTCCCCCACTCATGCTCTGTTCTCTCTCTGTCTCAGAAATAAACAAACATTAAAAAAATTTTTTTAAATAAATAAATAAAGAATTTCTAGGCTCTTCATGAGGTCCCATTATGCCTGGGCTCATATAAAATGCATACCAGATAGGTAGTAGTAAGACTGATTTTAATTTACAAAAATAGAAATAAACATTGGCATTAATTTCATCCTTTTAAAGAGTGAGCTCTTAATGTTAAAATGCACTCATTTTAACAATGTTTCCATTGTTCAAGACATTTTTGGCACCATTTTCTTTAACTTCATAATAATCATGTCTCATTCATGTGTCTGTGAGTGTGTATGTCCATATATAGTATTCCTAGTATTCATTAGTATCATCACTTCTTTCCAAATGCCTTTTGGCTGTTTCAAAACTCAAATCTACCCTTAAAGGCAAAAAATTTTGCCAGTATTGAGAATATTCCAAATTATGTGCTAAATGGGGCTCACAGAAGTAGTTGGAAGATTAATATAGAAGAACTAGGCTCAGGAATTTGGCAGGGACCTTGGCCATGGAGGACACAACAGAGGTCATGTCACAGAGCAGTGTGGTTTAGAATGTCCATAATAGTATGGCCACCATTAGACTTTTACCCCTACTGGTACCAATTGGCCATGGAGTCTTTTCTCAATTCCGTTGAATGCATTAGTCCAGCTAGGGGTGTTGGTGCAAGCTGAGTGTGTGTGTGCTCTGCACCAGACACCAGTTGGTGGGGATGTGTGAATCCTTTGGGAAGAGAATACTGTTTCCCCCTTTAACATGTTCACAGCCAAATTCACACAATGAAAGATTTCCCCACCAATGTCCCTTACAAATGTGTTTATGTTAAATATTGTTTATACCACAGATACATCTTTGGATTATTTTATCAGTTAAAATGAGCATGTATTAGTTTTGCAATTAAAAAAGTGGAATACAAAATAGTTACTAAAAAGAGATGTTTTTCTTTCAGGGTCTAGGTACAGAGTTAGAACCTGGGCTGTGATGTTGGGCTGTTACCTCCCTAGCTCACTGTTCCACAGGCTCTCTGAAGGAAGGAGAGAGGCTTGACCTTTAGAAAATTCCACTGAGTGCTGCAGTTACTTACAGGCAGTGTGCATGGTGGGAGAAATCAGGCAGAGAAAGAAATAGTAGTAAAATGTGCACACTTCCCTTTCCCCCCTAATCATCAGTGAGCTCCACTCAGAACTTCAGTTTAATCTATCGTCTGATTTGGAAAGGACAAAGTATATTAAAAAAATAAATAAATAAAAACAGGACAACAAGAATACCATGCTGGAAAGGCAAGTGTTTTGCTTTTCTTTGTTAAGAGGCCCATGTTTCTAAACCCCCCAGGGACCCCTCGTGGCTGTTGTGACCATTGTTAGTTGGAGAAATGTGAGCTTAGGGAAACTCAGGGGAAACATTTTTCTTCATTTTCTTCTCAAAATAGAGGCAGGAATAAGGCAGAGGAAAATATAAAGGAGTAAATATAGCCATTGTCGCCTTAGGATAATTGGTGATAAAGTGCTGGTGGATCTTATTTTCATTCAATCAAGCCATTTACTAATTGGCTGTCCTTGGAATGGTGGTTTTCTCAGCTTTCTCCTTTGCTTCTATTTTCCTATGAATGTCCTTTTTTAGGGGTAGGACAGCTCTACTCTGGCGAATGATCAACTATTCAGGCAAGTATATCTTGTTATAAGCTCATTAAATTTCTTGTCATTTCTTCTAGTATGCAGGGAAGTGCTATTTACAGCACATTTTTGCAAGGTAGAACCCGTCTTATGTGAGATGCTGTGGAAGCTTCTGCTTTGATAATTAGGCTCCTGCTTTAGTCAGAGCCATTAAGAGCTCTGTATAAACTGCCCACACCTGTGGATGGGCAGTGCCCTGTGCGTTTCCTTTAGCTTCAGGTGGAGATGCCATTTTGAGATGCTTCTGGAAGTCTTTCTCAATTTACCTTAGAGCAGGGGTTCTCAAACTTCAGTGTGGATTAGAATCACCTGGAGGGCTTGTTAGAGCCCAGATTGTTAAGGTTGGTTCTGTAGCTAAGGTTGGTTCTGTAGATGCGGCCTGATAATTTGCATGTCTAACAAGTCCCAGGTGATAGAGATGGTGTTGTCGAGAGACCACACCCCGAGACCCACGAGAGTTTATGCTCCAATGGGCTTGTAAACCCCCTAAATAAAAAGGAGAAACCAGTGCAGTGAGTCATAGAATTAATTTTTGCTACATATGCCAGAGTTTGGAGTGTTCTGTGAGGACTTGGGGGAACATTTCAGGTAAGCACATACAATTCCTTTCACCTAGGCATTTAACAGTGAAATTTATTGATCCCATAATGTTATTTAATGAATTTCTTCTTTTTTGCATTAAAACAGTAACCTAATTGTTTTCTGTTCAGTATAAGAAATATATTATTTCACATAAGCTACAATTGACTTTTTAAGGGCTCTTACCCTATAAAACACTTGAGAGCTACTTTAACATAGAAGAGGTGTGGTCTTCAAAAAATTCTCTGCAAATGTGTTGCAATAACAGTGATTTCACTGTCGAAATCCACTTGTAAAAGCAGACTTGACTTACTGTGTTGGTCCTATCTTGTACAAATGGTCAGAGTTGCTTTTTAAAAAATGATGTACTTCATGATTACCTGAACCTCATGGAGATTATGAGCAGACCAAGGCCCAGGAGCGTGGTTGTGGGCTCATTTTCACCTAGGTTTTTTAAGTGAATTATTTATCAGTAACATGTTTTAGGCTTTTTTGCCTCTGTATTGTATATTTGTTTTCTATGTCCTATCTTTATTGTCTTCACTTGGGTTCCTTGTGTTAATTTGCTCTTGATTCAGTTGTGTGAGATAAACACTTAGCCTGCAGCCAGATTTCATCTTTTCTAATAAATGCCTATAAGGCTATAAATTTTCCTGTAAGCACGGCTTTAGTAGCTTCGGTTGAGTTTTAATAGGTATTATTTTTATTGTAAGTCAGTTTGAAATGTCTTCTAATTTCTATTGTGATTTGAGTCTGTGAGTTCTGTAGAAGTATATATCTTAACTTGTGAACCTATGGGAGTTATTTAACATTCTTTGCCTATATAATGGAGTTGTGAGGAGGATTAAGTGAGCTAATATCACTAGAATGCCCTGCACCATGTCTGGCAAAAGTCCATTCACAGTGAATGGTGGCTACTGTTCCCCACTGCTTCACACCCCCTGCTGTGCTTCAGCAGTCCAAGGAAGAAACTTACATAGCTTTCCATCTTATACAATAGTTTGGGTTGGAAAAGTACCTATTTTCTATCCATAACATATATGAAGCACCCATAGTACTTGTACGTGACAAATTTACCCTGTGGAAAATTTCTGACTGATGGATCTACCTATTTTTCAGAGCTGACTCTCCTGATTTTATTGCATAGTAATGAGTATGAGAAAGTCTGATTCTAGTCTTTATTTTGGGGACTTTGTATCTTAGAGTGTAAAAAAAAAAAATACATTTTTGCTTTAAAACAATCTATGCATCTTGGTTCTTTGTGTGTATTTAATGAACATAAAACTTTTACTCACAACTGTATTTTAAGAATTGTTGCTTCCATAGCTTGGAAAATGCTGACTTACATGTATTGTAATTTATTTCTGGGGGCTGGCAGGTTACATTACAGGGTTCTGTGAGCCACCATGGTTGAGTGTGAGCCACTCAAAGGTTTTTGAGTGGTTTCAAAAACTCTTCTTTGGGACTGTCTCATGTACCGTCTTCATAAAACTGGAAGATATACTGCACAGAGGATAGGGCAGAATTATGTCCTATACCACCAACTATGTGAACTTGGGTGCAGCTTTATTCACTTAAACATTTTGGGGGAGATGTTTGGTAGAGTAAACCGGTTTATTTTCTGGTTTTTTTTCTAAGTTTATTTTTACAGAGAGTGCGTGCACACAAATTGGGGAGGGGCAGAGAGAAGGAATCCCAAGTAGCCTCTCTCTCAAAATAAACATTTTTTAAAAAGGTAGAGAACCAGAAGTTAGTCTGGGGAAACTATTCCAATTTGTACACTGCTAAGTTTGTTTTCATTAATTTCCAGTCAAATGGTAATTGTCTGCTGTCAACAATACATTTACTGCATATCAGTTACCAGTGCACCATACATAGATTTTTTGAGAGGAAATGTACAAAATAGAGTTTATCAGAATTTCTGATTAAGATTCAAACCTGTTGCTATACTGCAAATAGTATGTATGTGAGCTCACGTGTTTTAAGCTTCCTAGTGTATTGGATTGTTTCAGCACTTCCCATGTATCCTATGCTGCTGAAATTGCATGGTTCCAGAGGAAATGGCTCACCCTATTGCCAACAATGAAGGAAAACAGAAGAAAGAAGTGTCGAAGGGACCAAACTCCTAATATTCACCAATAAGTCAGTGTACGCAATCTAAGAATTGTTAAAGGAGATTGGTAGTAGGAGTAATTGTGTAGGTCAATAGAATGTAGCAGCAGTTTGAAAACTGATTTGAGGGGCGCCTGAATGGCTCAACTGGTTAAGTGTCCAACTTTGGCTCAGGTCATGATCTTGGAGTTTGTGGGTTTGAGGGGTTCACGAATATGAGTCCCACATTGGGCTCTGTGCTAAAAGCTCTGAGCCTGGAGCCTGGTTTGGATTCTGTGTCTCCCTCTGTCTCTGCCCCTCCCCTGCTCGTACTCGGTCTTTCTCTCTCAAAAATAAATAAACATTAAAATTGCTCTTGGGTAAGGTTTGACAAACTATGGACTGGGGACCAAATCCAGGTTACTGCTGGAACAAAGTCATGGCCATATATTTACATAATGTCTGTGGCTATTTTAGTGTTGTGAAAGTAGAGTTGTGTCATTAAGATGGACTGTAAGGCCCTCAGTGCTGAAAAGTATATACTATGTGACCCTTTAGTAACTAGAGAGTTTGCCCGCTCTTGTTTTTGTCAGGTTCTGATGACAGATGAATTATGTTGTAGAAGTTAGATATTTTATACTTGATATTATTTAAGTTATTAAATAATTTATGACACTATTGATATGAAAGAAGTCTCGGTAGAGAGAGAGAAAAAACAAAAATTGGATGAATGAAGGTAGCATAAGCTTCAAAATAAAAAAACCATGTCACTATATTAAACTAAAGGCTCTGATGCTCAAAATCATGAAGATAGGGCAAAGAAACAAGATAACCAAAAATTACAGTTAAAAAAACTGAAGGCAAGACACCCACATGTCTAGGAGAACCAGGACCTCCTCAAGCAGAAAGTGAAAAAGCAGATGGAAAATGAATATGACACTGTAGACACAGCCAAGTTTTATAGTCAACAGAAGGGTGTGAATGTCAAGACTGCATTATGACCAGGTTATTGATTTTGATACAACCTGCCCTTTTTTGTTGGGACTTGTTAGGTGAGCAATATTTCATTCAACAATGTTTAATGACTTTTTCCAGAATCATGATCCCGTCATACTGACAGAGGACCCAACAGAACGTACAATGGACAAAAGAAATGGTTCTTAATGTTTTGTAAAATGTGGTCCTAGGACAAGGCACCCAGCAAGTATTCAGCTAAAACCATAGGAATAAAAGTATTCTAGAAATGTATCAGGCAACTAATAAAAATATATTTTTTCCCCGAATTTTCTAACACTTGTTATCTTTATCACTTTTTACACATTTGTACTTTGTTGTATTTTTTTCATTTAAAAGAAGTATTTACTTTTTATTGTAGGTCTGTATCTTACGGCATTAATGTATATCTGTATCAAATATCCTATACATACTTGTCTCGATATACTTTTATACTCTACATACAAATTCTACATATATTGTACATAAGAAAGCATATTAATAGTGGATATTTAATTTTTTATTTTATATCTGATAAAGGTTGTCTAGTCCCCTTTCTGTCTTCTGGGTTGAAGGTTTTCATTCAATGAGCATCTGACCGTTGTGCATACCTAGGAAAATAAGTGAGGTGAAATTTGAAGCAATAAAATTAAAACTGAAAAATCCTTGAGCAACAGCTAGCTTACAGTTCACTGAAGTAAACAAATTGCTTAAGCCATTTTCAAAGCCTTGATAAAATGGCATCAGCATGATTTAAATGTGAGATTAGTTAATATGAATAGCAATTAGAATTAGATTTAGCTTGTCCATTTGGAGTTAAGATGGAGAGCTCTTAGGGGGAATCTTTTATTGCACACAAAGAAGAAATAGGAGAAAGAAAGTAACTGTATTTCCTATACTTTTCCTGAGGTTCATTGCTTTGCAAGATCCTCAGGGAGCAAAGAATAGATGAGTAATGTGAAAGAAAACTATATAAAGGATTTAATTATTTCAAAAGTGCCCATTTTTTTAAAACCAGGAATAACTACAGAAGCTTTTATGAAAAAAAAAAAAAAAAACAAACCAGGAATTAGCTACTTAGGAAAACTGGCAACAAGTACAGCAAGTTTTGTAACCTCATTCAAAGGTCCTCAATCTGAAGAGTCCAGTTTACTTTTTGATTGTCATCTAGCCTGTCCTTGATGTTTGTCTGGTTTCCTAAAGAAGAGCCTCTCTGGTGACCCTGGAGAGACCATGGCCCTGGGTATATCTGATACTCATGTAGGCCATCACACCAAAGTATTCAACAGAAGTCTGCTTTCATTTGCAAAATTTGCTTACATTTCCGCGCCCCCCCCCCCCCAACAGAATCTCAGCCTCCCAGAATGTTGGGGACACAGATGTTCAGAGACCATTTCTCTCAACATGCTGATAGTACAGATGAGCAGAGAGGTCCAGGGTGGTGAAAGTGCCTTCCAAAGCTCTAGTCTCTCTTCAAAGAGCTGGAACCAGAGGGACACCCTGTGGCATTTTCCATCACACTTTCCTGGTTATTATCTCTTTTGAGGTGATCTTTACCATTGATTTAGAATCATTAAATCACATTCACAAAGCATACCCTTCAGGCAATTGGATGAAACAGACTATTAAAAAACCTCTGAAAAAAGTCATCCACTCTCCTCTCAGATGTTTTTCAAAAACAATTTTTATTAAAAGCAAATCAAATGAAACCAAGGAATAGATAAAATGTTAAAAGATTTTGTGATTTATTGGGTTTAGTTCTTGGTTTTATTTTCGCTTCCCTTGGATACATTTCAGGAGCTACGCTGGCAGAGCTAAAGCCACTTTTAGAAGGCAGAGTTTCAAAACTGCTGTATTAAGACATAACTCACATACATTTAAATTGATGTATTCAAAGTGTACAGTTCACTGTTTTGAGCATATTTTTCAGAGTTGTACAGATTACCACAATCTGAGAACTTTTCCATGAGAAATCCCATATCCATTAGCTGTCTGTCCCCATTCCTGCTCATTCCTCTTGCCCCAGCTTTAGGCAATGCTAATTAACTTTCTGTCTGTATAGATCACTCTGTCCTTGAAGTGTCATTCAAATGGAATCCTACAATGTATGGTCTCTGATAACTGGCTCTGATTTCTTTGAGTTAGCATGAAACTTTAAAGATGCATCCATGTTAAAACATGTAAATCTATTCCCTCTTTTTTAATGTTGATTTTTTAAAATTATTTTTGAGAGAGAAAGGGACAGAGGATCCAAAACAGGTTCTTTGCTGTCCTGAGGCGAGGTCAGATGCTCAACCGACTGAGCCATCCAGGTGCCCTATGTTCATCCCTTTTATGGCTAAATAATCTATTTTATGTGTATACCACATTTTTTTCACCAGTTGATGGATATTTGGATGGTTTCTACTTTTTGGCTGTTATGAATCATGCTACTATGAACATTCATGGACAAGTTGTGTGGTGTATGCTTTCATTTCTCTTGCATGTGTTGCCTAGAAGTGGAATTTTTGATTATATGGGAACTGGATGTTTAACATTTTGAGCAACTGTCAGACTGTTTTCTGAATTTTAGGGGTGCCTGGGTGGCTCAGTCAGCTGACACCTCAGAGCCCGGAGCCTAATTCGGATTCAATGTCTCCCTCTCTCTCTGTCCTTCCCCCGCTTGCACTCGATCTGTCTCTCTCTCTCTCTCACAAAAATAAACACTACATTTTTTTTTAAAGGCAAATATTATAATTCCAACTGTGAAACATCCTGTTCAAAGTCCTGTAATGTTTTGATATTCGTTTGTGGGGGGAAAAATTAGAAAAATTAGAAGTTTTCTAAAGGGGATTCTTTCTTCAAGGGAACTGTATCACTCAGTGTCCAGAGAGGAGAACAAAGTCACACCAGTAATTTGAATAGGGAAAATTTAATATGGCGAATTATTAGTTAGAAAAACCTGTTTAATTACAAAAGGGGTAGATTAGACTCTAAAAAACAGGAATACCAAGTTAGGAAGTAGCTACGATAACTACCACATAATAAAGTATCTGTGGCTACTCTATGTAGAGCTGACAGTCAATCCTCAAGGAAGGAATTCATTTGGAGATGGTTCATTCACCCTCATCCCAATGCTGAGATCCAGATGTTACTGGAGAAGGACAGGCTGTGTGTAGCCCGCTGCCTAGTGCAATTCTTTCAGGTGTCAGCGGCCAAGGCTGCTGAACAGTCAGCTGTCTTTTGGGGTGCCAGCGGTCTAGTACCATGAGCAGGAAAGTGCCTACTATGGTTTGGCAAATCTGCGGGAAGGGGGTACCACTGGATGTTCTACATATTGCTGGCAAGAAAGAGGTCTCCTGGGATGGAAGTGAAACTCATTTGGAAGCCCTCATTGGGAGCTGGTGAAATTTGCCGGAGGGCAGGTGCCACTGGGTCTCCTACATGCAGCTGGTGACAGAAGACCCAGGAAGAATGGAAGAATATTCATTCTGCTATACCTTGCTGTTTCTCCCCTTGAATTGTACCAACGAAACAGAATATGGCACCAGCTGTCCGGGGAGAGGTGTTCCCAGGGTGTAGAGTAGGGCAGGGAAGGGTGGATCTGGAGTTGGGAGGTAATAAATCAATGACTGGCAGTGAACTACTATGGCACCTTAGTCTCCACACACATCCTTTGATAAATATTTGAACTTTTTAAAAAACAATTTTAGTGTTTTTTTTTTTTTTTTTCGGAGCGCCTAGGTGACTCGGTTGGTTAAGCGTCCGAATTTGGCTCAGGTCATGATCTCACAGTCCGTGAGTTGGAGCCCCGCGTCAGCCTCTGTGCTGACAGCTCGGAGCCTGGAGCCTGTTTCAGATTCTGTGTCTCCCTCTCTCTCTGCCCCTCCCCTGTTCATGCTCTGTCTCTGTCTCAAAAATAAATAGATGTTAAAAAAAAAACAATTTTAGTGTTTTTTAATGTTTATTTTTGAGAGAAAGCAAGAGAGAGTACAAGTGGGGGAGGGGCAGAGAGAGAGGAAGACGCAGAATCTGAAGCAGGCTCCAGGCTCTGAGCTCTCAGCCCAGAGCCCGATGCAGGGCTTGAACCCACAAAGAGTGAGAATGTGACCTGACCCCAAGTCGGACACTTAACCAATTGAGCCACCCAGGTGCCCCTTTAAAAAAGTGGGGGAGGGAGGCAGAGAGAGGGAAGGGGGAGGGAGGGAGTCACAGAATCCAAACCAGGTTTTTGTCAGCTCTGTGCTGAGCTGTCAGCACAGATCCTGATGTGGGGCTCAAACTCCCAGACCGTGAGATCATGACCTGAGCTGAAGTCTAATGCCCAACCTACTGAGCCACCCAGGCACCCCCACATTTGAACTTTTGTACATCACAAAGCCAGCTCTGTTCTTCAGAGAAGAGCAGAAGTTCTCACCCCTTCCTCTGAATGAGGAGACATAAAATGTCAACAGTCATTTGTATCCTTAGCTGCCTGTATTACTTATTTTCCAAATTCAGTCACAATCCCATTGGGTGTTCTCTTATCTACAGGCTAAGTTAAACAACTTATTTATAAAATAGTGAAGGGAAGAAAGGAAGAAAAAAGAAAAATGGTTAATATAAACTCCTACAAACAGCATACAAAGAGAAAATACAAACTATACAGTTCTTATTTCAGTAATTAAGAGGCTGTCATTACTACCTGTGGTTGGTCTCTTTTACTGCCTGCCCTTGTTCTCATTGCCTTTAGATCAGGGTTCTCTACCTGGTTGAGTGACCCAAACCTTCATTGTAAGGGTCTGAGTTCTCAATAATAGCAGTTTTGAAAAAGTTGATTCCTATAGTTTAACATTAACTTTGCTGCTGCTTCCAGAGGGTCCCCTTGTATGTCAGATATAGTCCTCATTGCTTCCAGTGTTTAGTAGCATCCCCAGTTCTCTTGGTAAACAGAATCATTTCAGCCAATAGAAGTACTTCTTTTTTTCTCAGTTGACTGAGTGGCATAAGGAGTTCAAAGTGGCCTATTCCCCCACAGTTTAATGGAACCATTGTTAGGTCCCTTGGTAGAAGTGCTGCCTCCTTGAGAACTTAGACCTCCAAGTCAGCAGTGCTCAGAGTGGCTGGGAAGGGAAGCAAAAATTCTGCAAAAGGATTGTTAGGTATTTAGTGAGAAGAGCTGCTTTTATTTCCACTCTTTAAGTTCCAGTTCCATGTATTCTGGTTATGGGGGAGAGAGCACCATACGAAGTCGGAGTCAAGGCATAAGCTTTAGTCTTTCACAGTGTTTTGTCCCAAACAGAGCTATAACTGAGTGGTCAGTAAGCTATCCAGAGTTTGAATCAGCCCAGTTGCTTTGGGCAATGGTGTATGTGATGGAAATAACATAGGATTAGTTGGGCATAAGTCCACTGTTGTACTTAATTTGCTATGAAATAAGTCGATCAGAAGCAGTGTTGTGTGGAATATGATGATGGTGGATGAGGCATTTTTTTAGTTCATGGGTGGTTTTTATAGGGGTGTTACAGGCAGAAAGACCAATCCCTATCCAGAGTTTGGGTTTAGTACAGTGAGGATTAATCCCCATTCTCTCCTTAATGGAAATAAGTCCAAGGTAATGAAGCTGTTACCAGGTGGCTGGCTGGTTCCCCTGGTAAATGGTACCACATCACGGGCTCAGTGTTGATCTCTGCTATTGGCTGATGAGAAAATAGGCAGTAATTGTAGCCAGGTCAGCCTTACTAAGGAGAGATCTGGTTTGTTTTTTCAGAGCCTCCAACCCTGATACTCTGGCCACTAAGCTCAGGGGGCCTTTGAGTAACACTGGAATATCTTGGGAAAGAATGTGACTGGTGTCAGCCAGCATGGTTTTAAAGAACTTCCATAGATGGGGTGCCTGCGTGGCTCAGTCAGTTGAACATCCAATCTCAGCTCAGGTCATGATCTTGCAGTTTGTGAGTTCATGTCCCATGTTGGGCTTCATGCTGACAGCTCAGAGCCTGGAGCCTGCTTCAGATTCTGTGTCTCCCTCTCTTTCTGCCCCTTCCATGCTCATGCTCTATCTCTCTTTCTCCCTAAAAAATAAACATTAAAAAAATTTTTTAAAAGAACTTCCATAGCGGATGCCCTTGGGTAGGAATTCACATACAAGATAAATTTCTTCCCACTATGCCCTCTTTGAGAAGTCTTCCCCATACCTTTTCCCTTTCAACTCAAGCTAGGTATTTGGCCACCAGACCTAGAGTTTTTTCTTGCTAAATCCTGTTAACAGATCACCATTACATCCCTGGTCCCCTTCATTGTGAGTGTGTTCTCCTGGTCTTTGGTGGTAAATTGCCGCCTCATGCCTTCTCTTCCTCTGGAATCCTATCTTCCCATTGACATCAGGGGTCTCCTATCAATGAAACTCTTCATGGTCACTCTTGGTCTGCAAGGTGAGCAATCCTTTTTGAGGTTACAGGTGCTCTACCCAATTGTATACTTACCAATGTTTAATGAAGTGAATATATTCTGGGCCTTGGGGAATATAATTGGGACTGTGCAGGTAACACATGATAAATCTGCTTGAACCTTCCTATCTACCTAAGCTTTGGTATTCCCTGATATTTCAACCTCATTACATGTAGACCACTTTTGAGACCAAGTTTCAGTCAACCAGCCACATCAGTTGTTATAGCCATTTCTCTCTACATGAGCTAACACATTAAATTCAGAATCTCTAGTAAATACACTCCTATCAACAAATGTAGCCCAATCTAACATTGTTTGGTCCTCCTATTCTAACACTCTTAGAATCTACTTCCACGTGTATTTCTTAGATTTATGCCAATAATTTAGCAAAATCTTTGAGTTCTTTTGGAGAGTGAGCTCTTTGCTCCCGTGTTACATTGTGTGCCTGACACCCTGAAGCCTGATAAGAATTATGCTTTTGGAGAAGAGAGTGGCTACAAGAGGCTGATGTCCCCAGACAAAAGAGGGCAGGCTACTTCCACTGATAGGGAGGACTCAGGGGGACCCGGCCCTTCAGGTTTGTAAGTTTCATTTCATTATAACTAGCTGTGGTCTTTCCACATTCTAGGACTTCATTCTTTCCAAATCCGTGCTGTCATTTTCACATAAGAGCCTGGGCAAGATTGTGACTTCTGCTGAAGTTGAAAATTCAACAACCTACATTTAAATTTTATGTTTGATTTTTAGCAGGGTTTCCCCTGCTACGTTCAACACGAGAACGTACGTGGCTACGTTCAACAAGAGAAAGCAAATGTCTCTAGACTTAGTGATGCCAGACAGTTAGTTAAACAATACTTATATTGGCCATTAGGATGTCTCATGATACAGTGGTTGGAATACTTTCTGAGGATGACACGATATATCAAAAAGAAAACAGAACTATGTTCAGTTCTGTCACTCACCTGCTTTGTTTACTTTTTATGTCTTAATGTTTTTTATCTGCGGGAAATATTTTATTCTAGGAAATGTGGATAATGTTGAAGATGACTCGGTCCTAAGCACTTGTTGGGGGGAATGACTGTCTACACATGTGGTCCTGGTCCTGAGTCCCTGGGCCTTGCAGAAGCCTGCCCAGTTACTCCCAGTGCCTGTCTGCATGGCATTTTTACTGTGGTGTCTTGTCTTATTACAGTCATCCTCTACTTGGAGGGCTGTGTTGGTACAGTTTCCTACTTTTCTGAAGGGCTGAGAATCCAGAATCCCTGCATGGAGGCTGGCTGCAGCCACTGTCTTTCTGGGGGACCCTTTTCTTAGGACACCCTGACCCCTAGGCTCTGCTCTCCTTTGTAGAGAAGCCTTTTTATTTTCTTCTGGAGTGGTGGTAAGGTGAGGTAAGAAATTCTTATCTTTTCCTTTTTAGTTTGTCTCAGACACTTTGTAAAGACCTCAGTTCATTTTCTTAGCCTTAAGTGTTTATTGTCACACACATACTCAGAAATCAATGCTAGGAAATTTCAGAGGCCTTGTCTGCTTTCTGCCTCAGTTTACCACTTCTCTAAGACAATGAACAAAGAACTGACCATATGCTTGTAAAAGGGGAGTATTTAAAAAAAAAAGTAGATAATATCTCAACTCCTTCCACCCTTTCATAAATATTGATAGATCCTATTTGAAAATTTTACAAAGTAAATTCTAGAAATTATAAATTATACATTATATAATACATATGTTACAAATGTCATTGTGGCATAAATATACATTGAAATTACTTCCTTTTAAGCACTTTCTCTTGAACTTTGAACATTTTGAATTGGATTAAGAATACAGAACAAGCACATCTCTTAAAAGTGTCAGACATGCTAGATTTCTTTCTTGGCTCCCATGGAAAAAGTAAACACAATATAAAACACCCATTAAATTTTAGAGGTTAAGAATGTCTTTTATGTAAGTTATGCTAAAAGAATTCTTTAGCTCTATAAACTTGTAGATTACAAATGAGTTACCATTTACAGAAGATGGCTGAGCATTTGTCAGGTGAAGTAATTTTCACACAGAGGTAAAAGATTTCTTGAAACAACCAGGATTTCCTTTAAAGTCTAACTTATTGACTGATATATTTGGAAAACAAAAAAAAAAACAACTGAAATGTCATGCAGCTAGTTTCAGAATATGTAAAATTGTTGTAATTTCTTGTAATTGATCTGGTTTGATTATTGCCTGTGGAGTTGGAGGACAGGTCAGGAATGTCACAAGTGCTAAAACAGGAGTAAGTGAAGTGAGCTTATTGTGAACATGGCCTTTTTCCTTGAAAAGAAGTATGGCAGATTGTTATATTGAGAATTACAGAGTGGGAGGAGCACAGTAGCCCTTTGTACCCCTGAAAAAGAGTTTTCCTGGCCCCAAATCCCCCTCATTCCCTGCCCCCAATTCTTTAAAAACAAAAACAAACAAAAACACACCAAAACTCTTGCTGTCTTCTCTTCTGGAATAATTTCTTAGTTGTATTTATCACATCTTTAAGTATAGATGTGATAAGCAGTACAAATAACTTTGTGGCATGAAATTATGGAGGAAATAAATTTCCGGCTTTGTACCCTTTGGGCTGAGGGTAGCCAGAGTTTTATGTGGATGTCTGAGTTCCCCTCTCTCCAGTAGAGAATTAACTGGCTATTGTTGTCTAGAGCTGTGCCACTGAGCTACTGCACTGGACTGGTGCTGAGGGAAGACTGGAAAGTTGAAGGGTTGAGGTTGAACCACAGAGGATGTAGCAGTGCTGCGACCCCTGAGGATGGTGCCTTCTGAAGACACAATGTGACTTTCAGTGACACATTACATTTTGGAAGAGCAAAGTATCATATTCACATACTTGGTTTTGCTGTGAAGAAAACTCAAGCCTTCCAAAAATAGAAAGCATGGTCACTGAAGATGAGGTCACATATCAGCAAAATGCAACTTTCTGTGCCAGTGAAGTTGTCCCTATTGAGGTCAGAGGAGAATCAGAGGGAATGGTGGATCAAGAACCAGATGAGTGAAAGGTGAGGATTTTCAGGAAGGGGGTGACCAGCCCTGCCACATGCTCCTGGCACAACTAGGGGCTGACCACTGGAAGGAAAAACATGGGGACATTATGCCCATGATACACACTTTGACTCTGGTCGCAGTGGGCTCCAGAGAGAGCAGGTTGGGAAGACAAGAATACCAAGTGAAGACAACTCTTTGAAGCTTTGTTGACAGGTTGTTATTACACCACGTAAATTGCAAAGGAGAATTTTATGATCAAAGAACAGCCTTCTTTGAGATCTGGGTGTAATCGCTTTTGAGGTCATAGAGAGTCAAGGTCATCTGTGATTAAATCGTTCAGGAAAGTTCCTCCCTAGAGAGTTTACTTTCCTCAAAGAAAGTTTTTCTTACTGGAATGTCCTTTCTAACAAAATGCATCATGGACTCCAATGCAAAGCTAATGAAATTTCTTTCCCATACGAACTCGAGATTTGCATTTATTGATTAAAAAAACAAGAGCTTGTTGGCTTGATTTGGTGCTGGGCAGGATCCCACAGAGAGCACTTCTGCCTTATCACTTCTCCTTCCTTGATTTCCTACCATTAGTTTCCTCAGAGTTTCATGGAGTGTCTGCTAACAGCTCTGGCTTCTCCCCCTGCCATGTGGTGACCCTCCTCTTGGAACATATTGGCTCACTGGGTAGGGGGTGGAGGTCAGGAGGGATGAAATCATCGTTGCGCTTCACTGTCCCCTTTTCCTGAGAGGACTTCCACAGCAAGGGAGTCTGTATTTTTAGAATTAGCATGTTCTGTTTCAGTGTTGTGAACATTCATTTTAAACTTACTATATTTAGTAAAGGTTTAATTATCCACGTAGGGAAACTAGTTTCAAGCTGTCACTTTTCATTCCTTGCTCATCAAAACAGCCCCCTGCAGCTGAGAATGGCACTTTCCCCTACACCTGGTGAGGGCAGTGGACAGGAACAATTGCACTACTGGAGTTGAGTGTGAGCACAGCAGCAGGGGAAGCTCTTCTCAGTGTCTCCCACCCCGTCTGGCCCCTCCTTTGTCACTGGGACCTTCCTGCTGCAGCACATCCTCTCTGAGCTGGGGCTGTGGGCGCTGGGTGTCTGCTCCAGTGCCAGGGAAATGTCTTCCCTTCCCACACAGGAATAATGATGAGATTTTCCAAAATAACACTCAGGTAACAGGATCTCTTTGTGCCGTTTACAAGTACGTAAGATGTTGGAAAATGGCACTGAATGATGAGATTTCTTGGATTTTCTGAGATACCATTCATTCCTTTGTTTCCTTGCTCAGTTCTAGCAGGTGGATATAGACATGGATGAGTTGATGCATGGAGGCCACTGAAGGGAGAATGAGCAAGGGCCAATGGGCACTGAAGATGGTTTGAGACATAAATAGAATATGGTAGACATGCACTTACTCATTCAGGAAATATTTATTTATTGGTTGTGGGATAGTTAGGGAGCTTGGCACTACCTTAGTGGGGGACATACAGATGAATATGTTTTTCTAAACATATTCTAGTAAATGGATAATTACAGAGTGAGAGCTCAGAAGAAATGTCTTTGGAGTATGCAACAAAGGAGCCTCAGATGACTGGGTCAGCGGAGGGAAGGGATACTAGAGCTGAGACCAGATGCTGCTACCCAAACTTACTGTGTATGTGAGTTACCTGGGAATCTTGTTATAATGCAGATTCCTATTTTGAGCTGGAGTTAGGGACTAAGATTGTGCATCTCTAACAAGCTCCCATCTGAGGCTGATGTTGCTGGTCCACGGACCACCTTTTGAGTACCAAAGTTTCTAAGGAGAGGTATAAGACAAAACACTGGTGCTGGGGGGAAATGAGTTTACAGGGAGGGACTAGCATATACATAGTCCGAACATGGGTTCTTTTATCCTCAGCTGAGGCACTGATAAAGTAATTGTTCCCTCCCTTCCACTATCAGTTCTCAGGATACGTGTCTGCCTGCCAGCACATTTTCTCCCTAAAGTTAATCTTTGTGTTCACTTTAATCTATACCTTTTATAAATACTGGGGCTTTGATTTAACAGGACATACTAAAGATATTTTTCTATACTTCTTAGAATTTTCCAGAAAGAAAAATGGAGGACAGAAATAAGAATGTCACCTTTGATAAAACTAAAGACTAACCTGCAAAAGATAATACATGTGGAGAGCTGCCAATGCAGTAAAGATCAAGTACAGGTCCAGGAAGGCTCCTGGAAGGGGTGTTTGTAGGTGTAGATTTCAGACACAGTTGGAAGGAAAACATTTTCTTACACAGATGGTGTTCTGAGGGGGCAAAACCAATTTCTTCTTTGGAATCATAGGAATGGCATCTACTTGTGGTGGTAGGGAAACTAGATCCCTAGACCTTACTTCATCACACAGAGAAATGGGAAAGGCAGAGTTGAATTAAAACAAAAAACTGTGGAAATGCCATTTTTGTCTGTCTCCTGGTGAGGTGGGTGGAAGAGAAGCCAAGTTATGCCTTGCGCTGTAGCTGCCTGTGTTTGTTGGCTGGAGAGAGGGAAAAGCTAAAGTTAATTGCATATACAACCTTGTCATGATGGGTTTCTCCCTGAACCAGGGAGAATTTCTGCTAGCCTGGAAGTACTGCCCTGCCCCTTCCCAACATGAACTAGTTCCAAAGTCCCAGAAGAGTGTATGTAATTGACAGATGAGTACACAAAGGCAACCAGAACAGGTTCCATGTAAAGATGGTATAAGACAAAAGGCATGAGGGAGGGACAGATATATGTATGGCAGAAAGGGTTCTTCACAATACTAAGTGGCCACCAAGATGTTGAAAATGATGAGTAAGTAAATGGCTATGAATTAAGGCAAGTTAACAAAACAGGTGTAAGCAGAGCAAGTGAGAGCTTGGGGAAAATAATAGGGACATCACAGATGGAGATGAAACAAGAACTTCTAGAGCTCAGGAAGGAAGCAGAAGAGAAAAATAGAGCCGCCATTGAAATGCAAGCACCTTGGAATAAACGCAAAGGAGAACAGGCACTGCTGACATCCGTGATGAAGAGGGGAACAGGATTAAGAAAAGCAAGCAAAAATAGACTAGAAATGAACAAACATAGAACGGATGAAAGAGAATCCGAAAGATCTGGAAGGCAAAAGAATTGCAGCATATGCATTATTGGTATCCTTTAAGAAGAAGCCTGGAGATGATACTCAGTAAAATGCTTTGGAAAATTAAATAAGACTTGAGTCTCCAAATGAAAAGGCTGCACTGTGGCCCAGAGAAAACTGATACAGAATGATTAGCATTGACACGTATCCAAGGACATTTACTGGCCCTTGAAGACAAAGTCTTTCATTTAGGCAAGAAAAACCAAAGAAAAAAAACCAAAAACCAAAGAAACAAACAAACAAAAAAAACTATTAAAAGGAGGAAAAATCAAGGTGACATTATAGCAAAACAGATTACACAGTGGAATATCAAAAGCAAGAGAAGGGAATAAGAACATAAAATATGAGTACCCGAGTGTGCGACTTACCTTGACTCTTAGTTTGTTGGCAACAGTAACCAGGACCCAGTGTCTGCTTCTGTAGCTGGTGCCTGCTAAGCTGTAGCCACCATGTATGAGGGCATCTTCATTCCTGTTGGCCAGGCTGGTGGTCAGATTGGCAGTGCCTGCTGGGAGCCATATTACTTGGAACATGGCATCCAGCCTGATGGTCAGATGCCAAGTGAGAAGACCACTGGGGGAGGGGATGACTCTTGCATCTTCTTCAGTGAGATGGGTGCTGGCAAACATGTGTCCAGGGCAGTGTTTGTAAATCCAGAACCCACCATCATTGATGAATTTTGCACTGGCACCTACCATCACCTCTTTCACCCTGAGCAGGTCTTCACAGGCTGCCAATAACTACTCCCTAGGGCACTACACTGCTGGCAAGGAGATCATTGACCTTGTCTTGGGCCGATTTTGGAAACTGGCTGACGAGTGCATATGTCTTCAGAGTTTCTTGGTTTCCGCAGCTTTGAAGGGGGAGCTGGTTCTGGGTCCACCTCCCTCTCTCTGTTGATATGGGAAGAAGTCCAAGCTGGAGTTCTCCATTTACCCAGCCCCCCAGATGTCCACAGATGTAGTTGTGCTCTACAACTCCATCTTCACTACCCATCCCACTGTGGAGCAGTCTGATTTTGCCTTCATGGCAATGAGACCATCTGTGGTGTCTGTTCTCGAAACCTTGCTATTGAATTCCTAAATCACTGCTTCTCCCTGATTTGATGAAGCCCTGAATGTTGATCTGACAAAATTTCAGACCAACCTGGTGCCCTAACCCTGCATCCACTTTGTTCTGGCTGCATATGCCCTGTAATCTCTGCTGATAAAGCCTACCATGAACAGCTTTCTACAGAACAGGTCACCAATGCATGCTTTGAGCCAGCCAACCAGGGGGTGAAATGTGACCTCCACCATGGTAAATACATGGCTTGCTGCCTGTCATGCTGTGGCATCATGTTCCTAAAGGTGCATTGCTGCCATGCCCCCATCAAGACCTGTGCAGCATCAAGTCTGTGGACTGCTGCTCCACTGGCTTCAAAGTTGGTGCTAATTACCTGCCTCCCCACTGTGGTACCTGGTGGAGATGTGGCCCAAGTACAGTGAGCTGTGTGTATGCTGAGCAACACCACAGCCATTGCTGAGGCCTGGGCTCGCCTGGACCACAAGTATGACCTGGTGAATGCCAAGTGTCCCTTTGTTCGCTAGTAGGTGGGTGATGGCATGGAGGAAGGGGAGTTTTCTGAGGCCTGTGAGGACATTGTTGCTTTTGAGAAGGGTTATGAGGAGGTTGGTGTGGATTCTTCAGTAGGAGAGGATAAACAAGGAGAGGAATACTAATTACCATCCCTTTCAGCCTTCTTGCATGTCCCACTCATGACTTGAGCCTCAACGTTGGCTGACAAATATTAAAGCTTTCTGATTAGATTGTCTTCACTTTCAACTATGATCATGTCTTACTCTGCCATGTGTACCTGTAAGATTTTCCCATCATGTCCCAAAGCAAAGGCTTAGAAAACAACAAAATGAGTCCCCAAATTTGACCAAACATATAACCTTAACAATAAATGTAAATTGTCCCACTCACCTGTTAAGAGACTCGTATTTACAAAGAATGTGGAGTTCAGTTCTATGCAATATAGGACACGTGTGTAGAACAGTGAGGCCCAGAAAGGCTGAAGGTGTAGAGAGTTGTGCAGCGATTGCTTTAGTGTGAGTCATGTCCCAACCTGCCTCCCCCCCCCCCCAGTTTATATGTTGAAGTCCTAACCCCTCTATGAGATTATATATTGGAGATAGTTTTTAAAGAGTGGTTGAGGTTATATGAGGTTGAAAGGGTGGGGCCCTGATCTGATAGAGCTGGTGCCCTGGCAAAAAGAGAGACACTAGAATGTAGTCTTTGCCATGGGAAGATGCAGAAGGTGGCAGTCTCCAAGCCAGGAAAGTTTTACCAGAATGTGACTATGCTGGCACCCCCATTTTGGACTTTCTAGCCTCCAAAACTGTGAGAAAGTAAATTTTTGTTTTTAGAGTCACCCAGTCTATGGTATTTTTTTAGGGCGGCCCAAGCCAACAAAACAGACAACAAAGAAAATGCCAAGAGAGCGAGGGAGAGGGAGAGAGAAAGCAACAATCATAACTATATGGTTGTGTTCTAAATAAAAAGCATTAAATTAGATACAAAGGACATTTGATTACAGTAAAAGATGTAACTCGTGATATAACTTAATGTGTTAAAAAATTTGTCATGAAAACCAGTGCCAAAGTTACAGAAAATATAGGAATAGATAGAAATGTTCAAATAACAGAAAACTTAAATCTTACCTATTAACTACGGCCAATAGTTATAAAGCTAAAAGAAAGAAAGAATATGGACTCTGAATGACCTGAGTAGGATAGCTCTAATGGATACACATTAAGCTATATACTCAGAAAACGTTATACTGTCCTTTGAAGTATTGATTGAGCAGTCAGAAAAATTAACTCTGTATTAACAAAAATTAAAACACCATATTGGAGACTGAGATCTTGATAAAGCAATGCCAAATTGCAGAGGAAAATTCATAGCATTAAATACTTAAAATTAAGAATTTAGTGAATTTTAAATACCCAAAACCAGAATTTATGAAATAATGTGAATTAGAGAAAACAGAGTAAGACACTAATAAAGATAAAAGCAAAAGCAAATGAATTGTAGAAATTTTTAAAATGGTGAAACTAAGTCTATTAGTTGGGTCTGGAAAAAATATTAAAATTGTTGGCTACACTCGATTTTATTTGAAAAATTTAAAAATTTAAAAATTTTAATTATAGTATAGGTACCATACAGTGTTATATTAGTTTCAAGTGTACAATATAGAGATTCAGTAATTCCATGTCTGTGCTCATCAAGATGAGTATACTTCTGTGATGCCTGGATGACTCAGTCAAGTGTCCAACTCTTGATTTTGGTTCAGGTCATGATCTCATGGTTTGTCAGATTGAGCCTTGCATCTGGCTCCATGCTTATAGCATGGAGGCTGCCTGAGTGTCTCTTTCTCTCTCTGCCCCCTCCCCCCCACCGCGTGTGCTCCCGTGTGCCTTCTCTCTCTCTCAATAAGTTACTTAAAAAAATGAGTGTACTTTTAATCTGCATCTGTTTCACCAGTCCCCCTCCATCCACTTGACCTCTGGTAACTGTTCTCTATATGAGTCTGTTTTTTTTCTGATCTGTTCTTCTTCCCCTTCGGTTTCTTAAATTGCATATGTGAGTGAAATCATAAGGTCCATGATCATGTTGTTGCAAATAGCAAGATTTCATTCTTTTTAATGGCTAAATAATACTCTATTGTACATATATATGACATCTTCTTTATCCATTTATCAATTGATGGACATTTGGATTGCTCCCATAATTTGACTATTGTAAATACAGTAAACAGGGGTGCACATATCCTTTGGAATTAGTGTTTTTGTAGTAAAATATATTTAACGAGAATTTGCCATTTTAGAGCATACAGTTTAGTGGCATTGATTATATTCACAATGTTGTACAACCATCATCATTACTTATGTTCAAATGTTTTTAATCCCCCTAAACAGAAACTCTGTGCCTGTTAAGCAATAGTTTCCCATTCTCCATCCCCCCACATTATGGTAAATTCCAATGTCTTTTTGTCTCAATTCTAATGTCTGGCTCATTTCGTTTAGCACAATGCCCTTAAGGTTCATCCACTTAGCATATGTCATTCCTCCTTTTCTATGTCTGAATTATTTTCAGGTGGATTGCTTCCACCTTTTGGCTACTGTGAATAATGTTGCAGCACTCATTTATTTTTGCAAGGGAAAAAAGCAGGAATGGATGAAATAAGTAAACAAGAATAGAGAAATAATGTCAGAAAGTTAAAGGAGATTATAGGAGACTTATTTGGTCAATCATGTTCAAATACATTTTTAAAAACTTGGATAAAACATTTAATGTATAGAAAAGATAACATTCCAAGGCTGACCCCAGAAAATCTGAAAACCTAAAGAGATGAATTATACTAGAAAAAAAGAGAAAAGTTGTGTGGAGGCTGCCTCTCTCCCCAACTATGAGGTGCAAATGTTTTCCCAGATCAACTCTTCAAACCTTAATTGATTACTCAATTGATTTCACACTTTTCTAGATAAAGCCAAGCCACTGGTTTCTGGTTACAGAGTAAAGGATATATAAGCACAAAAATCTGCTATGGAACAGCAATGAAAAGAAAGAAAACCAAAAACCAATGTCCCTTGTGAGTATCAGTGCAAAGGTGTTGAGTGAAATATTAACAGGATCCAGAATGACAATAAAAAAAGAGTAAAATATGAGTAAGTGAGGTTTATTTGAGCAAAGGCAGGTTAGCTTAGTGTTAGGAAACCTACTAATGTAATTCACTGTAGTAGTGTATTAAAACAGCAAGCCATGTGCTCCCACCCATGGTTGCTGAAAATTTTATGAGAGTCCATTATTGATTATGGAAAAACACCTCATAAAATATAACTAAATTCATGCTGCCTTAATATAACATTTATCTTATTGCAAAAGTCAGCTCATGCTTAATGTACAAACAATAGAAGTATTCACATTAAATCAGGGCAAGGATGTCACAGTCCTCACTTTGTTGAATGCCAGTCTTGAGGTACTAGCCAACATTTTAGAGAAGAGAAATATGTATAAGTTGGAGAGGAGGAGGTAAAATAATCATATTTGGAAATAATACGATTGTGCCTAGGAAACAAAAATAACAAGGATCACTGCCAGCAATAATAAGAGAATTGAGTACTGTAGCTTGATTAAAAAAAAAAAAAAGTCAGTAGTCCTTACCCATACAAACAAAAACAATTGGTATCAGGCTATAATGCAGGATAGGACCACATGTCTAGACAAGCTGTAAAGTTTATATGGATAAATAAAAGGGGAAGAATACACAGGGAAATTATTGAATCCAAACAATAATGAGAGGACACAAATGCTCTGAGGAACATAGAGTACCAAGCTAAGATGATGACAGCACCATGGTACTGGGCATACATAGTAACGTCAATGGAATGGAAGAGAAGGTTCTTTGCTTTTTGTGGATCACCAAAAAAATTTTTGAAAACTACTCCTCCATGTGTCTTCTATAAATGTTCATAAAAATACACGTACCTATGTACTTGTATGTGCATAGAACAGCTTTGGAAGTATATTCAAGAAACTGTAACAGTTGTTGAGTGGCTGGGAGATAGAGGTGGGAAGGGTGTTACATTTCATCATATTTTCTAGTGTAACTTTTGAATTCTCTACCATTTGTGGTGGTATCTCTTCACAGATGTTATTATATTTCCCCCCCAAACCTACATAGAATATGAATAAGGTAAAAAATATTGAGGATGGGTAGAGAATGATGTGCTTGCATCCCTCCAACAAGGCCTTTGAACTATTTAACTGCCTGTGTCTGGAAGCCTCCCTGCCCCAAACACAGATTCATACTGGAGTGGACACACTGACATTAGATTTTCATCATTTGCCAAGTTTGTCCCGCTCCGGCCCTTCATCTCTTCCTTCATTCTCCAGTTGGAGGCCAGAGGGTACCTTGTTTGTGGGGGCTTTACCATTATCTCCGTGAACTCCACTCAACTGAATCTGGTACTGCTGTCCTGATAAAACCCAAGTAGTGGCCCTATAAACCTGCAATGAGTGTAACAGAAGCATGTTTGCAAACACAGCTTTAAGCAAAGTCCCCTATGTTCCTCTTGATAGATTCCTTCCCAGTCTCCTCCTGTATAGAAACTATGGAGCTGCCCACATCTTTCTGTTGGCCAGTCTCCAGGAAAAAAGTTGTCTTTCGAGAAAACACTATGATTTATTGGTCAGCAGGAAGAATGCTACAAGTGTGTTTAACTTTGATTTTAGATGGTAACTGAAAAATGGGTGTGTGCATCTTGCCCTACATTCCCATCGGCCAAGCCTTTGATAAGTAGTAGGGGAAGTCGCTAAGCAGAATAAATTCTGGTCTTGAAGTCCCTTTCTCACCCTGTCCCTTTTGAGAAAAGGCTATGAAACATAGCTAAGGGTAGTAGCTGACCCTAGACAGCCAGGGTCACCATCAAACATTTGCTAAGAATCTGTCGCAAGCACAGGTCTAGGTCAATATGCACACACTTGTACTGGGAAGGAAGAAGGTCTCCAAAATGAGGACTCTGCCTGGAAAATGCCCTGCCACCAGTTGCTTAAAACGAAAATATAAGGTGAGGAGCATTCTAAATGTTTTCAAGCTGCCAGAACAAGAGGACGTTTCTAAGGGAAGCAGAACTCACTCGACTTTGGACTTGGGGAACACCCAAAAAAGTCCAAGTTCTTGTGCACTCAGTTTGTAACTTTTTTAAATGTTTTTTTATTTTTGAGAGAGAGTGAGAGAGCACGTATGCACACATGAGAGGGGGAGAGGCACACAGAGAGAGGGAGACACAGAATCTGAAGCAGGCTCCAGGCTCTGAGCTGTCAACACAGAGCCTGATGTGGGGCTTGAACTCACGAACTGTGAGATCGTGCGCTGAACCTAAGTTTGTTATAACTAGGTGTGGAAAAACAAAAAACAAAAACCCTCATTTCAACTTTTACCTGGAATGGGTTAGGCACCAATTATAAAAGGAAACTTTCTCAAATGAGAAGTATTACACCTGGTTTTTACCTTTAAATATACTGTGTTGCTATTTCGCTTTGTGTTCTGATAGCAAATGGTGCCAAGCTAAGGAATCTGACAGGGTTAATTTATTGTGTACTTCATACAGCAGCAAAAATGCTTTTCCTTAAAAATCATTTTGCTTCAGTCTGGCTTTTGCTCAGATCTACGTAGTTGCTCACGCCGTTTGATTTCCCACAGCAAGTTATTCTAAGCCCTTACTGTCATTTCTGTTTCCTCTCTTCCTCTGAACCTTCCTCTCTGTTAGCAGGATCCCTGTTTCTCTCCATCATCAACTATCTGTGTGGCTAAGAGCCAGTCACTTGACCCTCAGGGTCTTTTTGTCCTGGGGTGTGTCAGAGGCAGTGTGGAGGTGTCTTAGGGCATTTGAATAAAAAGCAGCAAAAGGGCTTGCCAATGAGAGTAGCGGCACTGGGGGGTTTTTTCCCCATAAATGAGGAAGGAAAGCTAGTGGTGAACGAGCCCATTCAGTGTTAACATTGTTGCCACATGATCCAGCCAAGGAATATGGTTCTTTCAAAATAGAAACAATTTTTTTTTTCCCTCAAAGGTACCCTTGGATCCATCGTTTCCCCCCCCCCCCTCTTCGTACTGAATTTATTCCAAAATCTCAAACAGCACTAGAGGAGGGCATAAGATCTTTGTGGCTTTCCAAGAGCTGCTTTTTTTTCCTTTTCTTTTTTTCTTTCTTTCTTTTTCTTCTTCTTCTTCTTCTTCTTCTTCTTTTTTTTTTTTTTTTTTGAGTGACTTAAGGATTTCTAAGTTACTTTCCAGCTTGGAAAATCATATGACCTGTGAACATGTGCCTTTCCTCAGCTCAAGAAGCCATTTAAAGCAGACTTATCCTTTTTATGCAGGCTATGCTTACTCCTCTTTACAGCCATCTCCTCCATCTGAAATAGCCTTCTTTGACATTTCTCACAAACCATGAGCTTCCTAGCTTCCCTGCCTGAGATGAGTGATTCCTTCAGAACTGGACCACTTCCTGCAGCCTGGAAGCCTCCTTATCTTTAAGGTATGGGGCAAAACATGGATGGGAGTAGCCATGGTGGGAGGAGGGGTAGTAATAGTAAAAACAAAAACAACTATTCTGTGATAAGAGCAGCTAACATTTGTTGATATCCTTTTAAGTGCTGAGCATTCTATGTTTTCTTATTCATGATTCACAAGAATCCGTGAGGTGGGTATTATTATTATTCAGCCAGTTTTTCAGAAGGGGAGACTGAGGCACAGGGAGGGTTATTAAACTTGATTAAGACGGTGACTTGTGGAGCCAGGCTTCATCTTGAGGCCGTTGGATTTCCATGGCCCATGCTTTTACTGCTCTTGATGCATATTTACCTGTGCCTGTTTGAATTGTTTTTTAAGCTGTATCTGCCCCATCTTCCTTGTGAGACTCCTGGAGGGCAGGTTGTATCTTCTTTTGTACACTGTTGCCATATTTTAACAGTAAAGAAGCGTGTAGCTTCTTGCAGCCACGACTCCTTAGGGGAAGAGAATTTTCCCCAATAGCACAATACATGTCACAGGCCTGTGGGGTGATGTCAAAGCTGTTGGGGGTTTTGTTCAAGTTGTTTCTCTTTGTCATTTCTTAGCCATACTTCTGAGTGTTGAAATGGGCTAATAGGGAATCAGAATGCGGAAGTTGTGGACAGCTCGCTTAGAAGTTGTGTTAATAGCTAATAGAGATTTTAGAGTCATTTCCAACATGACAAGTTTGGTGTCTTAAGACTGAGTTATTTTGGTGCTTTAATTTCAACTTGTTTTAATGGCCTTTGGCCTCCTGCTTAATGTCAATTGAGGCAGCAGATTAATTCCCCATAAACAGTGGCTTGTCATGTCTTGTTGCTTAATTCTGGGTTTCATGAAGAACCAAGAGAGAGATTTATCGATTAAGCAAATTACCGTGTTGTGTCCTCTGAAGTCGTTGGGGTCGGTGTCTTGCTTTAGCAGCTGCAAAACGTTTTATGCAGTCAAGTGATCAACAAATGAATCTTGATGAGGCTGGTGATGATTCTGGAGTGTTAATTTTAGATGTGTTAAAAATCAAAGTCTTGAGCATTGTCCAGTTATTAAGTGATGTTTGGGTTGAATTATGTCAGAAGGAAATAAACAGGAAGGAGCATTTGTATAGTGTAAATCTCTGAGATATTAAAGATAAAAAAATGCCACAGTCTCCACTCCTTTCTTTAAATCAAGATGCGACATGGCATTTGGTTTCTTTTTTGTTTTATTTATTTTTGAGAAAGAGAGTGCAAACGGGGGAGGGGCAGAGAGAGATGGGGGTACAGAGGATCTGAAGCAGACTCTGTGCTGTTAGCAGTGAGCCTAATGTGGGGCTCGAACCTATGAACCGAGAGACCATGACTTGAGCTGAAGTTGGAGGCTGAACAGACTGAGCCACCTAGGAGCCCCGACACTTGGTTTCTTACTATCTACCTGGGTCAAGAAGCAGCTGTGACTCCTGATTTTTCACCTCCCATTCAGAAAAATGTGACCATTTCTGGTTTTACCTTTCTCTTTCTGTCTTCTATCAATCTTAGAAGAAGGCATCCAAAAGGAGGAAAGGATGAGATAATAGAAGTTTGCATGATCACTTCCTCGCTATGGGCACTGGCTCACCACTTTTCTGTTATCCAGATGTTGTGTTGGTGCATATCTTCTGTTGGATACTGAGTAAGCGCCTGAGTGCTGCAATCACACTATCCAGGTTCAAATCCACTGTGTGCCATCGGCAAGCTTATGTGTGAAATGGGGATAGTAGTACCTACCATAGAAGGCCAACACAACAATGAATGCACCTGGCCAGTGGCTTAACTCCTAGCACATGGCCCCTGGTATCAGTTATGATCATTTTCTTTCCTTTGAAGTTCTGGTTTCTTGGCCTACGGTCTCCTCCCCTTTTACTCTCTTCTACATAATGCGTCTTCAAACAGTGTTGCTTTGAACTTATAATTAGTTGGTGAAGAAAAAATACATAAAAATCACTGGCGTCCCATGGCTGTGAAATCAAATTCAAATTTCTCATGGTGGTATCCAGGGTTTTCCGTAATCTCACCAGAACTCCTGGATCTGACTCATGTTCCATCCTTCAACTGCTTTGGATGCTTGAGCTCTAGCCAGTAGGCTGACCAACACCCTGGTGATTGTGATAAAGGTGGTATCGAGTACATTTTGGGAAATGTTGCTTTCGTGTTAGCATGCTACATCTACTGTGGGGCTCTGCCTGTTTAAGGTATACATCTTAGTTCTCTAAATGTTATTTGCCTCAAGGACAAGAACTTGGTCTTTGTATCTCTGCAGAAAAGAGTGAACATAGGAGACCTCAGGCTGCTACCCTTAAAAAGGACTGATGGCAAGGTTGGCTCTTGGCTGGTATCTAGGGACCTGCTTTTCTGAGTGTTGGTTCACTGTGCTGGTTCACAGCTATGGCTCATTGTGCCTGGAGTTTTGTGCAAAAATACAATTTATGCTTGAACACTGCTTCCCTCTAGGAGTCTGGAATTTTTAATGTGCTAGGGGTGCCTGAGTGGCTCAGTCGGTTAAGCGTCCAACTTCGGCTCAGGTCATGATCTCATGGTTCGTGAGTTTGAACCCCATGTCGGTCTCTGTGCTGACAGCTCAGAGCCTGGAGCCTGCTTCGGATTCTGTGTCTCTCTCTCTCTCTCTCTGCCCCTCCCCTGTCTCTCTCTTTCTATTTCGCTCAAAAATAAATGTTAAAAAAATTATAATGTGGTAGGCAGAGAGTGCCTACATGACCAGTCCTCAGTAAAAACCCCAGGCACTAAGTCTCTAAGGAGCTTCCCTAGGCTGAATCATTGTACACATGTTGCTGCATTTCTGTTGCTGAAGGATGCGTTGTATCTGTGACTTCTCATGGGAAGGAGAGAGCATAAGAAAGTCTGTATATGGAGTCCTCCAGGCTTGCCCTAAGTCTTTTCTCCCTATGATAGGCTGTGTATCCTTAGTATATTGCTGTACAAAACCTTAGCTGTAATAACAATAAGCCGAGTTCTGTGAGTTCATGTGGTACATGTCTGAATGTAGGGATAGTCTTGGGTACCCCAACACCACATCCTTTTCCAAAGCAGTTCTTAGAGTAGGTGCTCAATAAATACTTTGTGATTAAGTTTCACAAGTCTCTTAACACTGTGGATGCTTAAAAAATGTAAACTCTTTTCTTTGGACCGTTGCTTGCTCATTTTGGCACCTGTAAGTTGTATCTGTATTTAAACAGGCCAACATTTTTAATGTATGATAGTTTCAAGGTGTTCTTTCACTGTCTAGGAAGAATGCTTCTGGTTTTGCTTACTCATTTTCTTTTTCTTCTCTACATTTCAAGCAAGGTTGATACTATCAAACCAGTTCTCTTGGGCCATTGTGATGCAGAATTAAGGGGAAGGATGGAGGGATAGTAGGAGTGAGCTCTGAGGACCAGATCTAGAACAGGTGTTTTGTGGGGAGCATCAGAAGAAGAGGGGCATGAAAGAGCTTGTGTGAGGTGAAGTAAGACTGTGAAAAGAAGGGGTCTTCATGAATCGCTGCTGTGCACCAAGCAAGAATCCCTTCAACAGTGTTTGAGAAAGGGAGAAAGAGAATATGTTGTGTAGAAATTACTTCTGGTTGCTGAGTTGTTTTTCTTTGATAAAGGCCCATACCTACGACCAAATCATGGTTCAAAGTTTAAGTTTTTCATTGATTTTGCTTGAGGATAGGAGCCATACCATTTGTAGTTCAGAATTTTGTACGTATAAATCCTCAGTAAGTTCTTGATGGTACTGAGTGATGGCTTGATTCTCAACCATTGACGGGATACTTTGAACGTGCCAAGCACCAAGTGTGGAGATACAGAGATGAGCAAAAAGAAGTCCTTGCCCATGTCACAGAGGGAGGCTGACTTGCACACACATGTTTCCAATTCCATGTGGGAAATACTGGTGGTAGAATATGGGAGCCCTGGAGAGAGCACCTCTCCAGCTTACCAGAGGGTTGCTCCAAACTAAGCCCCATGATGCACAAGGAAAAGGAAACCTGGTCCATACCTAGTTTAAGTAACAGCTAGAAGAGTTTACAGACAGGGTACATGTTATGTGCCAGGGGGAAGTAGACCTCTAACACAAGGGCATCCAGTTGTGTTTCTGGAGCCTTAGCAAGGTGTCTTTGCAGCAGCATTTTCCAAGGTCTAAGGTTTAGACCAGGTTCAGAAACTTGATTTGGTTTGAGTTTACTGAGAGTGCATCTGCTTCTTAGGTGAGAAGTCACATTAATTAGCTAATGAGACTCATGTGGTCAAGGAGAATAACATATTTCTGGTGACAAAGACAACTGTCCCAGAAACCAAAATGCTCATCAGCTGGATCATCCGATTCTATTGATAGACCTTATAGCAAATCCGTCAGTAACCAGGCCTAATGAGCACAGAATTGGGCCTAGAGGAGTCTCTTAAATGACCTGCATGTTTGTTTTTTTTTTTAACGTTTATTTTATTTTATTTTATTTTTTGAGACAGAGAGAGACAGAGCATGAACAGGGTAGGGGCAGAGAGAGAGAGAGACACACAGAATCTGAAACAGGCTCCAGGTTCTGAGCTGTCAGCACAGAGCCCGACGCGGGGCTCGAACTCACGGACTGTGAGATCATGACCTGAGCCGAAGTCGGACGCTTAACCGACCGAGCCACCCAGGCGCCCCAATGACCTTCATGTTTTATGCACTGCCTGCGTTTGCCACTGTGGCCTCGCTTTCCTATGATAATGTGAGTGATAACCGTTCTGTGTTGAGTCATTTTGTAAGAAGATGTGTTTTCAATTGTACCAGAAGATAAGTTCTGCTTATCTGGCAGCCACTGACTCTCTTTAAGGTGACAAAATATATTTTCATTCTGGTTATTAATTTTTACATACTTGAAATCATGAACCGTTGGAAGGTAATTGAATGTCCATTTTGGGGGTTTTGGAGGAGGAGGGGCATCTCACAGTAGCCTTCATATGTCTGCTGGTGGAGGAGCCCAGCCACAGGTACCACCTTAAACTTCATGGCCTTGAATGTCACTGGTTCACTTCTGTGGTTGTGCTGGTGAAGCATTTATAATTTTTCTCACTAATTATCAATTACAGCTTCTGGTTTTTACCTTTCCTTAGTTGCTGCCTACTCGATTTCCATAGAATTAATTAGCATGAATAATTTTTGCAAATATACTGGCACTTACTAGGAAGTACCATCCCTTAGCAAAGCATGCCATACAACAGTTAAAATCCTCAATTAATGGACAGCCTATGAGTTTTCATTTAACACCTACCAACTCTTCCTTCACTGAGTCTGACTTGCCTAAGGTCACCCACCTAGTTGGTGGCAGAGTTGCCATAACTTGGGAGCTCATATTATTTTGTATGTATCTTATTATTTTATGTGTAATTGGTGCCAATGGCCCTGAAAGAGAATGTATGTTTGTTGAGTGCAGTCCTTTGTGTCAGGGTTTGTTTGTTGTTTGTTTTTTGTACTCCTTATACCTAGTATATTGCCTAGGGGTGAAAGATCTGTTGGATAGGGGCACCTGGGTGGCTCAGTCAGTTAAGCATGCAACTTCGGCTCAGGTCATGATGTCACTGTTCGTGAATTCGAGCCTCCTGTGGAGCTCTGTGCTGACAGCTCAGAGCCTGGAGTATGCTTCAGATTCTGGGTCTCCCTCTCTCCTTGCTTCTTCCCCACTCATGCTCTGTCTCTCTCAAAATTAATAAACATTCAAAAAATTAAAAAAAAGATTTGTTGTATAAATGATTAGATGATAACAATAAAAAAGAAAAAAACAGGTTTTTTCCTTTGTCCTCATGAGATGCTTCTCTCACAATATCACATAAAAAGACTAAAGAGCATATTCATTATTCATTCAGCACCTGTTATGTTTAAGACAATCTGCTGGGTGCTGTATGGACAAAGATCATAAGGACAAAGCATTGTTCTGAAGATAAGAGGCCATAAGGAAAAATGTCTCAGTGACTCTAGTGCATGGTACAAGTAAAGTGCCATAAAGGAGACCCAAATGCATGACTTTAGCAAATCAGGAACCATCACACCTTATGGGAGAAGCAGAGGAGGCTTCATGGAGGAGGTGACTTCGCCTGAATCTAGTAGCAACATCTGAATTTCAGAGAGAAAGATAAGCTCACAGACTGAGATAGTCGGCAAAGGGCACAAAAGGAAAAAGGAAGGTGAATGGTTTTTGGAGAACTGCAGGAAGTCTCTCTTAGGTGTGGTATGTGAGGCAAAGTGCATGTATGCGGAAGGGAACGGGGCAAAGCCAGGAAAGAAAGTCAAGGAAGTTCCTAGGCAGCATTGCTTGTCCAGGATCAGGGCCTTGCACTTGGTTTATCAATGTGTATACTCCTCAAATATGAGCATGACCACATAGGTTATTTGGCAGCAGGAGGTGGGTGGGCTGGTTCTGTGGAATAAGGGAGGTAAGTTGGGAGGGGGTTGCAATAGTTGAGGAATAAGGTAGGGAGCAGTGAACCATGGGGTGGCCGTGGAGATGAAAAGGAAGGGGCAGCGTGGTAGCCTGAGTGTCCGACATAAAGGATGCATGAGCAAGGACCCATTAACAGCATGCGTTGCCTACTTATCACAACTTGTTAAAGTTGTCTGCATAAACATTGATCTCATTTGCCTGTGAGATCCGAGAGGACAGGGCCCATGTAATGTTCATGTACTGAAACAGACATGGCTGATGTGTGGTAAATGTTTGCTGGATAAATGAATGGAAGTCGGGAGATGTGGCTTGGTAACAGCAGCTAGGTGTTAGTGGAAATAACATGTTTCTTGGGGCGACATGCTGGAATTTGGGGGTGTGGTCCATTTTTTCTGATGGAGTTTCTGGAAATAGATGACAGAACTGGATAGCAGTTACAAGCTGATGCATAAGTGGGGGCAAGATACAAAGAGGAGAGGGTGGTATACTTGATTGTGGAGAAAATAGAGTCACTTCTTTGAAGACGCCAGGTGAGACTGGAGAGAGAGTGCAACATGGTGTCCCTCCGGGGCAACAGGACTGTGGGACAAAGCTTGGACAGAGGGGAGGCCTAGGGTGGATGTGTGGGCAGTGTTAGCCAGTGGAAGCAGGAGGGAAGGACAGGTTGCCTCAGGAGAGGCAGTAAAACGAGGAATTCCATGTTCGGCGTCTGGAGTCAGACTGCTTGAATTCAAGTGCTGGCTCTCCTACTGATTCATTATGTGGTTTTAGTGACTTCACTTTCTCTTGCCTCAATTTCCTCTTCTGCACAGTGAGGATAACGTAATACCTGCATAAAAACATGCACAGCAGTCAGAACAGAGCCTGGAATGTGGGAAGCGCTCCATAAGCATTAATTACTCTTCTTACCAGAACCCACTCTGGTGACTTTGTATGTGTTAACCCATTTGATCCTTCATAACTAGACGGGGGCTAGTATCCTCATTCCACAAATGAGGAAACTGCGGTGCAGAGAGGTTTCCTACTTTGCTCACATTCTCAGAGTGAATCAGTGTGGTGAAGCTTACTGAAGATAGGTTCTTACCCAATCTACTTGGTGCCAGCTCGGGCACCTCTCGTCGAACACACCACCAGAGCCAGGTTGATAGGGTGAGAATACTCACGACTAAGTTAAATTTTATCACTGCGCACTGGGGAAGCAGACCTGGGAGGTGGGGCATAATGGGAGGAAAGCGAATGTTGCCAAGATTCACCTGGCAGTCTTATAAAAGCAGGTGGAAAGACTGGGGTACAAAGGATTCAGACCAGAGAGGGCTCAGGGAATGGCCCGGTGTGGCAAATCAGAGTCGAACTACAATGGAACTGGCTTATTTGTGTCCCATGCAACGAGATGGAGCTGTCTATATTTGCTGGAAACTCCCCGAAGGAGCACGTTTGGGGATGAGTTTGGAGTGCCAACTTGTAAGTTTCTAATGTGGGGCCCTAAGAAATTAGTGATACAGTGAACAGTGATCAGGAAGTTGGGAGGCGAGCCACTTCAGTAACTGCTCCGTTGGAGAAAAGTGTCTTCAGAGGAACCAGCTCAGAATAGTGTCTGGGCATCAAAGTAGGCACTTTGTTATTTTCAGTGGCAGTTGGTTCTGATAAAACACTCTGGGCAGCCTTTACCTCACTGTCAATCCAGCTCTGCTTCTCTCCTTTCTGAAAGAAGGAAGTTAAGCCATGGCTCCTTTCTTCCCTGGAGTAGATGTCTTTTGTACACAGTAGCCATGTGATCTCCTTTTAAAAAGGCACTTTACGCCTCACTGTAATTCTCATCCATACTGAGTGCATTGCTTTGCATTTGAGACTTAAGAAAATCAGTTCTGCTGACTTCCTGTTTTCTATCTTGGGCCTCAGCAGAACTTCCCATTCAAGTGGGACCAGGCGGCAAACACAAAGCTGGAATTTTCTGCTGAAGTTGATGTGCCATGGGAATAAAGTAAGTTCATGGGGTGGGGTGTTTGTCTCACCCCACTCTCAAAGTCTCTCCTTCAGCTGCTCTGGTCTTTACACCACAGGGGGTGAAATGGAATTGCTGAGAACTTTGGGCTCCAGGCCCATCAGAGCCTCAAAACTTGACACTCAGATGGAGCTCTTCACCACCTTGGGACATGACAGCAGCTCTTCCCTTTGACAGATCTTAAGGTTACTCTATTTTGGTGTATGTATCTTCTTGAGGTTTTTCTGTCTGAACATTTTACCTGCTAGTGTGAAAGGGTGGGGGAGGCAGATCTCAGAGGTTTAAGTGATTTGTAGTGACTTGGCCAAAATTACTCAGTTAAAAACAACACTGAGACTGAATCCTCAGTCTTCTGTCTTCAGGTCTCTCATGCTTGATTTTTCTCATGGCCACACTGCTTTTTCTGGTGGGGGTTGGGGTGTGCATGGTGCTGACAAAGGAGAGGAAGTGGTGGCTGGCTTGGGAATCCTGAGCAGCTCTCATCCAACACAGAATCGTGTGCCCTGCTTAATGAAATAGAAAATGTTAAGTAGATACATGGCCATGCAATTCTTTACACATAAAGGGCTTGGAGTCTTTTTTGGTGTCACAGATATTAGGGTGATGTGACCAGGGGAGTCCCTGTCTGCTGCAAGGAGTAAAACTACAAAAGTCAAATGTGGGCCCGGTGGTGATTCACACCTGTACTCAGGTGACAGGAGTGTCTCTGTTAGTTGTTGAGCTGGTAATAGCACAGAGACACCCTCATTTCCCTGCCCCCCCAGATCTTGGCAAGGCAAAGGGAGGTGGGGAATCAGTTGTGAGTTGGGGTTGATGATTATATTTAGACTTTAACACATAATTAGTTCTGGAGGTAGGAAAATGGGATGGGAATTGGTGGCTACTTAGCAGAAGTGAGCAAGAGAGCTCTGGTTCTTAGGAAGAAACAAGAAATAGGACAGGGGCAGGGAGTAAGGCCTGTGGAAGTGTTGGTTGCCTGTTTTGCCTGGCACATCTATGGAATGATCCCGCTCATCCAGGGCTCCGAAGGGTCCTTTCATTTTGGAGGAGTCCTCATGACTATCCCCGTAACCAAGTTGTACTGATAGGAGACTGAAAGGGGCCTTCTTTGCCAGGGCCTCAGGCTGCTGGATGTGTTCTGACGTGGTCTGTAAGCAGTGCCCAAGCTGTACGGTGCCCTCTCCTGAACCAAGCCCCTCCCTTGACCCCCAAGCAGAAGTGCCTGGTGGGTGATGGTGATCTGGACACCTGCCTGGGGTCACTGCCCATGTTGCTATGAGATCCTGACGGTTCTTTTTCTGGATTCACAGATGACAGGGAGTGAATGAGGGAAGTCAAATATTGTGGCAAGGAGGGCCTGGCAAACATGGGCATGGTCAGCAGAAGTTTGTCCCTGGAGTGGAATGCTGACAGAGGATGATGCTGAGATTTGGGAAGGAACCTCAGAAGAGTAGGTCCTCAGGCAAAGGATTAAACAAAGAAAAAACACATCTGGTCTTGAATATGGTTGAGGTGTGGGGTTAGCATTACATGTAACCGTCTGATGGGAATGGGGTGGGATGAGACACAAAGGGCATCTGGAGATAGAGAGCAATGGAGGCAATAAAGAACACAGTCTTGGAATTGACCGGAAGCTCCCTCCCTGACTGCCAGGCACAGTCCTCCACAGGGGGCTCCTACCTCTGGCCCCAAAACAGCCAGGCAATATGTTCTTAAAGAGCCCAAGACAGAATTTTTGTAAACTCACTTCTGTTTCGAAGGCATGAGGAAATATCACCACTTAAAAGAACCTCAGGGAAATCACTTTTGAAAAGCAAAGAATGATTTTAAGGAGCAGGCACTCAACAATTGCTTTTGAATCTCTGCATTTTAATCCATTTGCTCAGAGTAGGACTGGGCATTTCACCCTTTGCCTGGAAGGGATAGTTTTTCTCTTAAACATATCTGTGAAGTTCTTAACTGGGCATAGAAATGAATTATTTCCCAGGAGTTTTTACTTTCGATGTTAAAAAGTGGGGCAAAATCATTTCATAGAACAGAACTTAGAGAAGATGAAAAAGTTATTTTCTTTAAAAAACTGTTCTTTTTCTGTTAGGCCTTCTCTAATAGCACCTTTGGAGATAGCTACCAAAGGATAATCCTACCAACAGAGACACCCAGCCTCTAAGTCTGGCTTTTGGAAAACGAACATTAATTCTTTTTTCTAAACAGGACATTGTGAGCTCAGTCATGTACACTATGAAAATAATTGGTGTGTGTCAGTACACTTTGTGCCAGATTTCATGCTTGTTGAAAGGTGATTGGATTCAAACCAGCGTGTTTAAAGGTTAACTGATTGTTCTTAAACAGTGCAGAGTTTTAACTCTTTCATGATCACTGATTTGTAACCACAGTCTCGGAAGAGACTGATACTGTGTTTTAACTCTCTGACCTTTTTGTTCTTAAATTAAAAAAAAAAAGTTCTCAGGTCTTTCTTGTGGGTGAAGAGTTTGAGAAATGAGTTCCCTGCTGGTATTTGGAGGTGGGTGGGAAAAGAGACTTAGTTTTGTTTTTTTTTTTTCCCCCTATATTGTCTGCAAGTTTTCACTGTGAGACTGTGTGCTAGTTCCTTAAAAATTCCTGAGTGTCATTTGCCTCATTTGCAGACTCAGGATGACATTACCTTCCTCAGTGTTACTGGCAAAATTAAGTGAGTTAATTCACGTACACTGTTTGAAACAATGCCTGGCACAAAACAGATGCTCAAGAAATATTAACTCATTATTATTATGATTATTAGTTCTGTAAATCTAATGTTTTTCATGAATTGCTACACCATATGCCGATATTTGACTGATAAGATTTCTTCTTTTTGGAGAAGTTCAAGCCCAGGAATTGAGATTAAAGATGGTTTTCTTCTCATCTCATCACCCCAATATTTTTGGCCTAAACTCTAGCTGAGGTGGCCTGGGAGACATCATAAAGGAGACAGAGGTCTTAGACAGAGAGCTAGGAGACCAAATTGCCAGGGTAGTTCTTGAGGGAAAAGGTGGGGATCCAGATCTGGTGGCAGGATGATCATTTAGCCTCTGAGGAAAAGTCTGGAAGACTAAAGCAGGTAAAAAGCATAAAGAGTATAGCTCAGGGATTGTTTTCAGCAAAAGACCAGTAGATGGGAACCCAGAGGAGAGCTGGAGAAATGCCTCCTCTGACCCGTCCTTTATCTTCACTCATTGCCTCTGAAACACTTTGTGCCCCTTCTAGAACCCTCCTTGAGCTCAAGTTCAGTTGTTCTTGAACATTCTCTTTCACAGACATGACCTCCATGAGATTGTTATCATCATCTCTAATTAATGGACTCATTGAAGACCTACAGTTTTCACCATGAACTAATTTAATTTTACCCCATCACACACTTATTCACAAATCTAACTTTTACATTTGAGCTAAAGCAAAAACGATATTACTACAAAGTGCATGCTATAGTAAATACCAAGTGTTAGAACATTAATGACACTTAGAATTATGTTAAGAATAGTTTCCAGAACATGGTTTTTAAAAATGTTTGGACTGCAACCAACAAAAAGAAACAGATTTTTTTTTTTAAGTTTATTTATATTAAATGAGAGAGACAGCAAGTGTGTGAGTGGGGGAGGGGCAGAGAGGCGTGAGAGAGAGAATACCAAGCAGCCTCTGCACTGTCAACGCACAACCCACACCGGGCTGGATCCTACAAACTGAGAGATCAGGACCTGAGCCAAAATCAACAGTTGGACACTTAACCAGCAGAGTCACCCAGGTGCCCCAATAAGAAACACATTTTTACATCATAGTCTCTATATATCTGTATAGATATTTGTGTGTGGATATGTGTGTATATTGCTTAAGTAAAAGTTTTTTTTTCTTTTTTTAAAATGGTTATTTACTCTTGAAAGAGAGAGTTACAGAGCATGAGTGCTGGAGGGGCAGAGAGAGGGGGAGACAAAGAATCCAAAGCAGGCTCCGGACTCTGAGCTGTCCGCACAGAGCCCAACGTGGGGCTCGAACCCACAAACCATGAGATCGTGACCTGAACTGAAGTTGTACTCTTAACTGACTGAGCCACCCAGGCGCCCCCAAGCTAAAGTTTGATGAAAAACTGCTTAATCTCACTGCACAAGAAGCACTTTGGTAATTCTATCTGATGGAGTAAAAGGGTGTTTGTAACCCACTAACCACATAACATGTGGTTGGAAAAGTCCTGATCTAGAGTACCATCCAATGATGGTTGTTTGAGTTCATGTAGATGGTCTATATATCATACATGAAAAGGGGTTGTAACCATCTCAGTTAGATACTAAAGAATTTTCTATTTTTTTTGACTCAGAAAGGAAGATGTGTATCTTGCTCATGTATGTACATAGGCATATATATATCAATCATAATGTCAATTTTCCATAAAGTCAATGCTATCATAATAAAAATACCAAATCTTTACTTTTTTTTTTTTTTTTTACAAACATAAATATTTTAAAATTTATAGGGAAATAAACTTACAGCTCTAAAGAAAAAGAACAAGGAGTGAAGATTTACTTTCTCAGATATAAAATACAATAAGACCAGTGTGGTATTAACAGAAAAATAGCCTACAGTAGTGCTCTTCTAGGTCTTAGTTAGAAGCATTTTCTGTGTATTTGATGTTTTTGATGCTGTTACAAATTATATTATTTTGTAAATTTCAATCATTGTTGCTAAAAACAGATACACATTTAATTTTTTGGTCCAGCAACCTGGCTAAACTCCCTAATTGATTAAAATACTTTAGCTTCTTTTGAATAACACAATCACAGTACCCAAAAATACTGACATTTTTTTCATTCTCTTCCAGTCCTATTCCCTTTGTTTGGCTTTTCCTTTGTCTTAATACTTTGCATAGTCCTTACAGTAAGTAAATCGTTGAATAGAAATGATGATGGCAAATAGCCTTTTGTGTCTTCCTGATGTCAAAGGAAACGTTTTCACCATTACTGTAGTAAGTGTGAAGTTTACTATGGTGTTTGAAAATTTCTTTTTGTGAATATTCTTTATTAGAAGTTGAATTTTATCAATGGCTTTTTCTGAATCAAGATGATTGAGATGTCTCTTTCACTATATTATTGTGGTTGGCTTTACTGAACTGATTGAATATTAAACCAACTTTGAGTTCCTGGAATAAACTGAACTTAGCTCTCATACATTACATTACTGTTAATATTTGTTTATATATAAATATATATATATATTTTAAAGTTTATTTATTTTTGACAGAGAGAGAGAGACAGAGCATGAGTGGGGGAGGGGCAGAGAGAAGGAGACACAAAATCCAAAGCAGGCTCCAGGCTCTGAGCTGTCAGCACAGAGCCCAACGCAAGGCTCGAACTCAGGGACAGTGAGATCATGACCTGAGCTGAAGTCGGACGCTCAACTGACTGAGCCACCCAGGCACCCCTGTTAATATTTTCTTTAAGATTTTTGCATTTATCACATGAGAAAGTCTGACCCAAGATTTCATTTTTTAAGGTAACTTTCTCAGGTTTTGGTATCAAGGTAACTTGATAGCTAGCCTCATAATATGATTTGAAGGGTAGATAGTGGACATTTGTGCTTTTCTTTCCTTAGTTCTTTCTTGATCACTTATCAAACTTTCTTGGTTTACCTTATCAAACTTATTTGGACTTTTCAAATAATCATCTGTTGGCTTTGTTGATACTCTGTTGTGGTTTTAAAATTTTCCATTAGTTTCCATTCTTTAGTGTTGCCTTCCTTCTGTTTTCTTTGGTTTTAATTTGCTGTTCTTATATAACTTCTGGAGGTAGAGTCTATGACAATTGATCTTCAGGATTTTTTTTCTCATCCAATATATATATTTAAGACTATACATATTTCTCAAAGATGAGATTTGGTTATATCACGCAAAACTTCCTTCACAGGATTTTAATTTTTACTTAGTTAAAAATGTTTTTGGATTTCTATTGAGAATTCTTCTTTGATCCATGTGTTATTTATACATGCGTCACTTAATTTCCAAACATATGGACATTATTTACCTTATTAATTTCTAAGTTAATTCTACTGTGGTCACTTAAAAATATATATTCTGCTGTCATGAAGTCTGTGTTCTAGATGTGTCCATTAAATAAAGTTTTGAATCCTGTTGTTCATATTGTTTCTGTAATTCCTGCTTATTTTTATGTGTATTACATCTCTTACAAGAAAGACATGGTAAAATGTCCCATCGTGATTTGTGGATTTATGTTTTTTCTTTCTAATTCTGTGAATTTTTATGTTAAAGATCTTGAGTCTATACTCACATATACTGTTAGAATAGTTTTCTTGCTGGTAAACTGAGCCTTTTTTTGTTGTGAAATATTCCTCTTTATTTCACCTAATGCTTTTTGTCTTAAAATCACCTTGTCTGATATGAACATCATGGCCTCATCTGTGTTTGTAGATGATGTTTGCATAATGACTTTTCCCCATCCTTCACTTTTAGTCTTTAGAAATCCTTATATTTGAGGAGTGTGTCTTGTAAGATGTATATTTTTTATTCAATCCAGCTCAGCAATTTTTGTATTTTAATTGAAATATTTAATCTGTTAATGTCTTACACAATCACTGGTATAGATTTGCATTTAAATGTATCATGTTATTATTCCCTATCTGTCATATTTTTTCTGTTGACTTTTTTTTCCTTTTCACTTTCTTTTGGTTTGGGGTGTAAAAAATTACTCTTACTTTTACTATCATTTACTTTTCCCTGTCTGTTAGCTTGGTAGGTATACATTCTTTTCCATGTTTTTAAGGGGTTAACAGAAATTGTTACATGCATTATTGACTCAGAAAGCCTAAAGTTAAATTAATACTTTGCCATTTCCTGGATGCTTCATAAGAATACATATTTAGCTCCTTTTTTGGTTCTTTTTTCTTAATGTACCTCAGTTATCTAGCTGTGACCTTTTATTTCTGCCTGAAGAGTAACTTTAGTGTTTTCTTTGAGTATATGTCTGCTGCTAAGGAGTCTCTCTCTTTTTGTTTCCTCTGTTTTTGAAAGATATTTTCATTGGGTATAGAAATCTAGGTTGGTAATTATTTTCTTGAAGCATTTTGAAGATACTGCAGATGATTAAAGGAATCAAGTATTTTGATTACTTGACATAAAGATCTTTTTTATGTAGAAACTAAAGGGCAGTCCTGAATTATTGAAACATACTAGGTAGTGTTTTTACAACGCTCAAAAAGAGAGAGGGAGCATGAAACATGTAAATCTAGGTTAAATGAAATATGTAAAAGTATGCAAAGATAACGCAAGAGTGCACAGGTCTATGTCTTGCTCCAAATTGACTTTAACAGTCTCAGACTAGTTTACTCTCTAAAAAACACTTAGAATACTATTTCATATCCATTTTGTTTATAAGGTCAGCTCAAAATATTCTCTAGTAGCTTTCCTCATCATTGACAGCTTCATTTTTCCACGGTTGTTGGTTAGCTGTGTTTCATTGAATATTTTCATTTTTGGATAACAGTTGTTGGAAAAATAACTACATGTGATACCTTTCTGGTGGGCATGTTGGGCCTTTAATTGTGTGTTTGACTTACTGCTTATTTTTTCACCTAGAATAGTATTAAGCTGCAGTATTCTTTCTTCAGCCTTAATATAGTCCTTGAAATGTGAACTAAACTCTTACCATTGAGATATTTTTTTCCTTTACTAAAATACATTGTATATAATAAGCAGTTAGGAGTATGAGTTTTATAGTAAAACAAATCTGGATTCAGATAGTAGCTCTGTTAATTACTAGTTGTGCATCCTTGGAAAAAGACTCCAACTCTGCAGCCTTAGTTTTATTATCTGTAAAAGGAGATCAGTAATTTCTACCTTACAATGCTATTTTAAGAATAAATGAAATGGAAAATGAGTTACTTGTCATGCTCCGTATGGCAGCCATTGTTAATAACTTAAAAAATTTGTATAGTATGGTATTGCCTGCTAAATTTCTTCATAGAAGTAAAGATGTTTTATTGGCAGATGATACTTGGTATGAGAATGGTTCCTTATGAAATAAAATAACTTACCGCTTTATTCTTTGGAGTTTATGAAGATAGATATGTGGTGAGTCTTTGAGCCAAGGGCATATAATAAATTCTGTATTTTTAATTTAACAAGTGTGATGGTTAATTTTATGTATCAGCTTTACTGTATCACGGGGTGCCCAGATGCTTGGTTAAATGTTATTTGTAGATGTGTGTGAAGGTGTTTTTAGTTAAGACTAGCATGCAACTGGTAGACTTAGTTAAGCAGAGTCCTGCTACCCCTAACCCACAGTGTGGTTAGGCATTCTCCAGTCTTTTGAGGATCTGAAAAGAACAAAAAATAGAGTAAGGGAGAATGGATTCTCTCTGCCTGACTGCTAAGCTAAAACATGAGCCTTCTACCCTTGACTGGGACTTAAAACCATTAACCCTCCAGTTCTCACAGTTAGGTCACTGGCTCTGCCTGTGTATATCTCTATATCTATCTCCAACTGGTACTGTTTCTCTGGAGAATCCTGACTAACACAATAAGCATTTATTGAGTCTTTCACAATGCAGTGTTACAGCCCTCTGACTTCAGCTCTCACAGTGTCAACCAGTGTTGTTTTCTTGGAATATTGAGTGCTGAGTTTTAGTATTTCTGTGCTTTTGGCTGGGATTTTGTATAATGGCCCCATTATAATGCTGAAGTGTGGTGTAGTGTTGTTAAGCACAAGAAGGCTGTAATATGTCTTAAATATGTATGTGTTAGATGAACTTTGTTTAGCCTTGATTTATAGCGCTGTTGGCATGGGTTTAATGTTAATGAATCAATTAAATGTATATTAAATAACGTATCTTGAAACAGAAGCACACATAAAACAAGGTTATGTATAGATTGGTTGTTGAAAATGTGATCAGAGGCTCCCAGGAGCCCAGCCCTGTATTTCCCTTAGGAACAGAGGTTCAGTATTGACTAATTCGGTGTTGTCAGTTTTTTACTAGAACACAATTAAGATGGATAGTGAGAATCAACTGTATAAACATTTAAGCTGAAAAGATGGCTGATGAATATGCATGTCTAGACATTTTTTAAATTATAGTCAACCCAAACAACATGGAACTATTTTTATTTAATTTTGAAAGATACTTGGTTTACTTTAGCAGTTATTTACAGGTCAATATGTCAAGTAAGTCAGATGCAGTTGAGTTAGACAGTTTGTGCTCTGAAGGGGTTCCCAGTATACCATGGAAGGCAAAGAGGTGCAATCAACAGTACTGACATTTGTTTGTATTCCTGGGGCATATGTAAAATAGAGTCAGAGAGGGTCCAGCCTAGGTACAGAAAACAACCAGGGAATGCCCACAGAGCAGATACCTACAACATGTCTGTGAAGGTTGACGTTATCTTCGAGCTCCAAGGGTTTACAGATGGAAAGTTTCCCAGACACCCAGCATGTGGTGAGGTCCTAACCATATCTAGATGTAGAGCTAGACCAGAGACTAAGGGCCATGGCTCAGATTAAGAATTTACCTGCTAAACCACGTATGTGTTGTATGTGCTATGTGGTTAAACTAAATACCGAGGTCTAGGCTTACAAATGAGCTTATGTTCCAGAAATTCCACTTAGGTCTGATTTTTAGAAGTCAGTTTGAGGTAGTTCTGGGATGAGCTCCAAAATGCCTATTTTGTGTTTGGGCATTTTTATAGAAAGGGTTTTATGGATTTCATTTGGTTCTGAAAGGGGTTCATGATTCTAAAATGTCTAAAAGTTGTATTAAAAGATGATGTAATATAATGAACTGTTTATTACAAGGTACCATGTGAAAAAAAATGACAGCATATATAGTATAATCACAATTTGGATGTCTGTGACCAGAAAGTGTATGTTAACAGAAGTTGTCTCTTGCTAATGGAACTATAGGTATTTCTTTTCCTTATTTAATCTTTTTTCCTTCCAAATTCTCAAAATGATTACCTATTTTTGATAATCAGAAAAAAACGTCAAATAACATTTTGTGCCACTTGAACTATGCTTCATGTAAGGGAAGTCCTGTTCTTTTCTCTTGTTTCCACATTTCAAAAGGTCCCTTAACTTAAGTTGTATGAAAGTTAAAATGGCAACTCAGTTCACATTTGCTCATTTACAGTCCCCTTTTCTTCACATGGTTTCATCCCAGGTTAAACCTTTGTGCTCAGGCTCCTTTCCCACTCTTGCCTCCCTCCTCTCCTTCCCCTTTTTGTTCTGGTACCCCTTTGCCTTTTTGAAAAAAGTTAAATTCCATCTACTCTTCTTTAAAAGCATTAGCCTTTTTGTCTTACCTGTTGGGGATATGATGTGTACTTTTCAGATACTCAGTTTCAGCTATTCACCCCATTCCCCCCTTTTTCCCTTGTTGCTTTGTTCTGGCATTTTATTTTGGAAGATAGAAGAAGCGTTTGCAGAATAGCCTCTTAAAAACCTCAGAGCCTTGGTAGTACTTTTGTGTTAATTTTCAATTGTATTCCTTTTGGGATTTCACAAGTGTTTTCCCACACTATCAGCCGCAAGGGTGTATATGTGTGTACAGGTGTGTGTGACTGTGCATGTATGTGAGAGAGAGAGAGAGAGAGAGAGAGAGAGAGAGAGAGAGAGTGTGTGTGTGTGTGTGTGTGTGTGTGTGTGTGTGTGTGTGTGTACATACTCTTTCTGATCAGGAACTGTGTCTTTTCTCCCCGGTGGAAGTGGACCCTGCAGGGATGCTGACTCCCTATTGGCCAGTTTGGGCATACCTTAGTGACCTAGCAGAGTTGGATACCTGGGACTTACCCTGTATGCACAGAAGGGTGATGCCCTGATCCATCTGGTACGAGCAGGCTGGTGGCCATACTTGAGAGCCTTGATGAAGATGGGGGCAATTTAGGCAGGCTCTGCAGTGGCAACCAGGCTGGTTCTGAGCAACAGAGGATGGTTTGTAATCTGTCCCAAAGCCTCCTAATGAGCAAATAGGTACGTACATTAGATATGATGGCAGAACTTGATTTATGCATGTGTGGGTGCAGGACTGAATTAAAATGACAACTTGAGAAAGGAGCTAAGGACCAGGTTGGGAGATTCTGAGTCAAAAATCAAGGCTAAGAATTACAGGATGAACATTTTTTATGTGTAAATTGGAATGGAGAGCAGATACTGGTATTGAAGTAGTGTACTATGTTTATTTTATTTCCTTAAATCTGAAGTCTGGCTTTTAAGTTGTTTCCAGGGTAGATCCATCAGCCCTGAGCCTTGAAAATTTTCCTGATAAATTATACCTGTGATAAAAAGAGCCGGGCACGTGTGACCCTGACTTGCAGTCTGCAAATATCCATGGCTGTATTCAAGAGTGTTCAGCTCAGTGTCTCCTCATGGAGAAAAATGTACCTTGGTATGCTTCCTGGAGCTCTTCATTCAAAAGACAGAACAGCAGGGGTGGTGGTGCCTGGGTGGCTCAGTCGGTTGAGTGCTGGACTCTTGATTTCGACTCAGGTCATGATCTCATTGTTTGTGAGATGGAGTCCCATGTTGGGCTCTGTGCTGGCAACATGGAGCCTGTTTGGGATTCTCTCTCCGTCTCTCTCTGCCTCTCCCCTGTGTGCTCTCACATGCCCTCTCCCTTTCTCAAAAAAAAAAAAAAAAAAAAAAAAAAAAAAAATATATATATATATATATATATATATATATATATGTAAAACAGCAAAAGACAGAACTGAGTAGAGAAAGGGATAGTTGGTGAGACAGGCCCTTTACCCTCAAGTTATTTTCTTAAAATCCAAAGTCACATGGGTGAAAATTGGGCTTTATTAAATTTATCTGATGGGAAACAAAACATGCAGATGATACAGGATTCCTAAATGTGCCAGAAGAGCAGAGGGAGCGATCTCTGCTGTGCACAGTGCTAATGCCACAAGTGTCCCTTGCCATAACTGTCCTTGGAAAATGTCAAAGAGTTGATCTAATTTCCCCACCACCTTAGTCTTCCCTTTATGTGTCCTCTTGGAGTACTTCCTCCCCCTTTCTCCTTCTGGTAAGCACATATCCACAAGAAATGTCACCTTTCAGGAATGATCAGTCAAGCACACCTTTGTATGAATATAAGATTTATTTATTTATTTTATTAGAAAAAATTTTTTAATGTTTATTTATTTTTGAGACCGAGACAGAGCATGAACAGGGGAGGGTCAGAGAGAGGGAGACACAAAATCAAAGCAGGCTCCAGGCTCCGAGCTGTCAGCACAGATCCCAGCACAGAGACCAACATGGGGCTCGAACTCACGGACCGTGAGATCATGACCTGAGCTGAAGTTGGATGCTCAACCGACTGAGCCACCCAGGTGCCCCGAGATTTATAAGAATTCATTTAGATGTTTGAATTTGACATTGCATCCTTTATTTTAGAACAAAATGCACGTTTCCTACAAGTAGTCAGGTGACTCATTTTATGCTTCTTTGTGTGTGGAGGACTGGTTTTGGGAGATATCCTGTTTGTAGCCTATGTGTCAAATCCTACCTTTATTAAGAACACAGACTGTGTCTTGTGGTATCGGGAGTCTGGCTTCTCACTTAAAAGCATTCCCCCTTTTTTCTCACCGTGATGAATTTTAATTTTAAAGCTTAAGTCACTGTATCAACTTTAATGTCAAATAAATTGGAAAAAGAAGGGATAGCTTGTTGAAAAAGATGGTGGAAATGATCATGTTCCAGGCTTAGTTTAGTGAAGTTGGTAAACTCTCTAATGGATTCAGACTCTGTTTAGATCATTTTGCTTTGGCGTCCCCATTTCAGTGTGGAGGAGGCTGTTTTGTAAACTGATCTTTTTGCAGAGAGGACTAAATGGCCTGAGGGACAATACAGACCGTTGTGAGGGGGCTGAAATAAAGACTCAAGGCTGCTATGCTACCACATACCTCAAACAGCAGATGCCACAGAATTGCTTTTTGAAAAGTGTTACCTTTCACATGTTATGCTAAAAATAAATACCTAAGAAGACCTGAAAAACTTGAAAGAACTAGAGAAGCAGGCTGAGTTATACAAAAGCAATTTGCAAGATTACAGAAGTAATAGAAATTGTAAAAAGTAAAACATATTAGTGCTTTAAGTTCCAAAGCAGTTTTTGATAATATAGTCAGAAGAGAAATAAGAAAGGCATCCAAAAACTGGAGAGTCCCTAGGAGACTGCAAAAAGCTATAGAAAATGCTATAGCATTGGTGGATCAGACAGAATGCCTTTATTCCCCCAGACTTCTCATCTCTTTGTTTTCCCTTTTGAAATTCACCTTCAGAAAATCTTACATGGTTACTTCTACCTGGCCAACTCACACTTGGTCCTTTTTCAACTCTAGTCGTCTGCGTATCTTATAGATGTCCCCTTCAGTTGCTTATTGTGTGGCTTGTCACTCTATGCTCTAGACTTACTAAGGTCAAGAAACATGTCTTTGCTATCTTTGGAGTTCCCCCTATTGTTTCAGTACAATTGTGTTCTTCAAGAACTGCATTTGATAAATGTTGCCTAACTCAGTGGATACTTGCAGAGTTAAAAAAAAAAAAGTTAATGGAAAGATATTCAACTTTGCTATTATTAATATTTATGTGCCATATTCTGGAAAATCTGTAGAAGACCAGATAAGATAAAAGCTGGAGGAACAAGATGTAGGTAGAATAGTGAGAATGCAAAAGACTTTTAATAATGTCTTGACATAAATAATAAAGGTGGTAAGAGTAATAATGATACAGCTTGACATTTCTGTAGCATTTATCTGAAAGCACTTCACATCATAAAGAACAGAGGGATAAAGGAATAGAAATAAATGTAAGGAATACCAAGGAAATGCCGAGATAAAAAAGCAAAACGACAAAAGAAAGGTGAAGAAAATAAAGCCAAAAATAAGGAAATGGTAGGACGATTTACTAACAACTTGGAACAGTTGTTAGCTAAATCACACAGTAGGCAGAGAGTGTCAAATAAATATTTACGACAATGGTGGTTTTTATAACAGGTTGAGTCTGCTGTGTATAGATAAAGCATGTTTTCCCTTGTGTTCTACCAGGTAGTGGCTGAGGGAGAGTCCTGCATTCTCTAGCTTGCTCTTTCTCCATTTGTTGTTCACGAGGATTTGTAGTGATGAAGTACAGTTAAATGTATTCCAGCCACTCTCCCTGTCTCCTCACGAAGACACAGAAATGTGAAGGATACTCACCTGTAGTAGATTATTTCTCTGATTTCACAGAAGCTCAGTTAGGCTTGCTGCAGAGACCATGGTCGATTTTCATTGCTGTTGGAGGATTCTGAACATTACCTAACCTTAGGAAGCAGGTGTCAAATTATTGTCAATAACCCTGACTATATAGTAAGTAATTATAACGAAGTTCCAAAATGACGAGTGACATTGAATATCCTTTCATGCGTCTATTGGCCATCTGTATGTCTTCTTTGGAAAAATGCGTATTCATGTCCTCTGCCCATTTTCAAATTGGATTATTTGTTTGGCATTGTGTAAATTATTTATATATTTTGGATATTAAGCCCTTATCAAATATATCATTTGCAAATACCTTCTCCCATTCAGTAAGTTGTCTTTTTAATTTTTTTAATGTTTGTATATTTTTGAGAAAGAGAGTCAGAGTACAAGCAGGGGAGGGGCAGAGAGAGAGGGAGACACAGAATCTGAAGCAGGCTCCAGGTCCTGAGCTGTCAGCACAGAGCCCGACTCGAACTCATGAACCGTGAGATCATACCTGAGCCGAAGTTAGACGCTTAACCAACTGAGCCACTGTGTGTCACCAGTAAGTTGTCTTTTTCTTTTGTTGATGGTTTCATTCTGTGTGCAAAAGTTTTTATTTTGGGGCAGTACCAATAGTTTAATTTTGTTTCCCTTACCAAAGACCTATCTAGAAAAGTGTTACCATGGTCAGTGTCAGAGAAGTTACTGCCTATGTTTTCTTCCAGGAATTTTAGGGTTTCACGTTTCACATTTAAGTCTTTAATCGATTTTGAGTGTATTTTTGTGTATGATGTAAGAGAGTAATATTGTTGCATATTGCTTATTGCAATATTGCATAATTGCATAAAATTGTGGCATATTGCATAATTGCATATTGCATAATATTGCATGTTGTTGTCCAGTTTTCCCAACACTCTTTGTTGAAGAGATTATTTTTTTCCCATTGGATATTTTTGCAATAGGGGAGGTAGGTGGAGGATTGGTAAAATAGGTGAAGGGGATTAAAATTACACTTATCCTGATGAGCACTGAGTAATGTGAAGAATTATTGAATCCTATCGTATACCTGAAACTAATATGACATTGTATGTTACTTATACTTGAATTAAAAAAAAAATTCCAAGAAAAGACATTCCAAGTATGTTCTAGAACTGAGCAGTTCTAGACCTGGAAAAGTATAGATAAAAAAGTTCTGCCTGTCACATGTCAGAGGCCACAAAAGGTCCTAAAATGACCTTTATTACTGCGTTGGAGGGATGTGCTGCATATTTTAAACAAGGTGATATTTAAACAAAGTGACCCCTAGCAGCTTTCCGGAGGTGGGAAGCTTCTCCTAATTTCGGTTTGTTTTGTTCAGAAACCATATTCAGTTTAGTTGAAGGGCAGATGACCCACACCAAGATACCTGAATTAGTAAATTTTGGAAAGCCGATCAAAAGAAAGATAAAAATCACGGTCATGGTAAATGACCTCAAAATAAGAAGAGCGATGCTCCTGAATTAAAATTGCTTCCTGTTGATAGTAGTAGCACGGAAGACTTTCATTTTAATTGCCTCCTTTGCTGCTGGAATCGTGAATCAACTTTTTTCAAGGTTCAGAGATCAAAACTCCTCGTTTGGTGATAATTTTACTTTTACACCTCAGGTTTTCAAACAGAGCAGAGAACCCTTTCGTTTGGCACGGTGCAGACCCGGGAGCTGGTCCTACCTCAGGCCCTTTGTACCTGTAGTCACTGGTCAAATAATTTCATCTCCTTTATCCTCCGTTGCCTCAGCTGTAAGAGGGGATGATTACATGGGTCCTGGTTTGTCATAATCATAATCATGTGTCTTTGGCACATGTCATCTTTGGGTCTCTCATCAACTCTGAAAGGAAGGAAAAGTTACCATTCATATTTTATAGTTGAGAACGCTAGACTCAGAGCCTTTCAGTAAACTGACTGAGGTTACACAGCCAAAAAGTGGCAATGCCAGCATATAAACCCTCATAAATATGTTAACAAAACCCCCTCTCAGTCTTCCATGAGATTTTGGGATTCATTTCAAATGGTATTTGTGGCGGCGTCTGGGTGGCTCGGGGAGTTGAGTGTCCGGCTCTTAATTTCAGCTCTGGTCATGATCTCACCATTGTGAGATGCAGCCTTGCATTGGGCTATGTGCTGGGCAGGGGGCCTGCTTAGAATTCTCTCTCTTTCTCTCTCTGCTCCTGCCCTGCTCATGCTCACTTGCTCTCTCTTGCTTTTGTTGTCTCTCTCTCTCTCTCTCTCTCTCTGCCAAAAAAAAGCATTTGTAAAAGTGTTCTGAAAATGGCAAGTTTCCTTAGACATGCATGGTATTAGTACCATTATTTTCTGGATGGATATAAATTAGTAAATGTGTATTTTTTCAATTCTTTGTAGGCACTTAGCTCCAAGTCAGATGTCACTTCTGATACCCTTTGGAATTAGGTGTTGTACAGTGTAGGTTTGCATAAGGTGTGTTATTAGTAAATCTTACATATTTCTAAGTGGTATCATGTCCATCCTTGGAATCAGATATTAGTTACTTTGGATCTTTTTTGGAGAAAAAAGAAGCAAATAGGCTAATCTAAGTTAAATGAATATTTCAAGAAACAGAAACTGATGGCATATAGTCCAATCTGCAGAGCCAGCCAATGAAGACCCCTGGAATCCCTTAAGATGAAAATTGATGTGTTCACAAATGTTGGTTCTGGACCAATGTATAACTTCTCCTGTCTGGATCTTTGTTTATTTATTTATTTTTGAGACTTTCATGCACAGGAGGTTGCTGAAATGTACTTGCAGAGTTTGTCCTTGATTGAGGGGCATCACCCTTCCTGTGAATCTACACAACTCTCCTAAAACAAGCACTAAGTTTTGGAAAGAATTCTCTCTTATGGGAAATGTCCTATTCCCAAAGAGAGCCACCAATGTGAGATCACTCTTTATCCAGGGAGGAAGCTAAGGGGAGCCAATGGTTCAGCAGCCAAGAATGAAATTTCAAGACAGGTTAACATTTGAGACACAGTCATCCATGCTTTCCTTTTGGTCTTTTAGAAGAACAGCTTGAAATCACAGTGGGGAAAAAAAAATCACAATGACAGTTAATGAGATTTTCTAGAAGAATCACTGGGGCCCAGAAATCAACCCTTCCTTATTGTTTCCTCTGTCGTCTTAGATAACAACACCCCCCTTGTAAAGTCCCGGTGGGGATTAAATCGCACAGTGCATGTGCAGTTCCTGGCACAAAATAGGCATCAATGTTGAATCCTAGGTCAGTTTTCCAGATGTGCTTACTCAGTTCCTTAACTCTCAATGTCAACCATTTGTTCTTTTAGGCCACAGGATGTCTAAAGAGTTAGGGAAAATGCTTTTGAACTCAGAAATGATGGACAAGGCTGCCTCTTAAGCCTCCCTCGGGTCTATGTTCAGTGGAATATAGCCTTCATTTGAGTAGTAAGAGCTTCAAGATGGGGCCAGCAGGAGTCCTATACAGAAGGAGCTCATGGCAGTGGCTAGCTGCTGGCTGCTCATCTTCAGTCCCCTCTGGGGAATGCATGCGGGGCTACTGATCCGTGTATTTTCCTTGACTGAGATGAGAGAGGGTACCTTTGCCCTGTTTTCTCTTGAGACATTTTGGTCCTATATGGGTCTCTGCTGGGCTAAGGCAGAAACCCTTCTGGGAAGGAAAAGGCCACCGTATGACCAGGCTAGATTTTCTTTTAACTCAGAGCATGGGTTTTGTTGAATTTGAACATAAGAAGTTGATCAAACTACTCTAATTATATGAGTAATAAGTATTTTTTAATGTTTGTCTATTTTTGAGGGAGAGATAGAGGGGAAGCATGCATGTACACTTGTGGGCATATGAGTGGGCAGGAGCCAGACAGAGGGAGAGAGAAAACTGCAAGCAGGCTCCGCACTGTCAGCACAGAACCTGTCGCGGGGATTTGATGTCATGAATCCTGAGATCATGACCTGAGCCAAAGTCAAGAGCTGGATGCTTAATCAACTGAGCCACCCAGGCACCCCAGGAGTGATATTGTATGGAAAAAGCTGGATACTCTAAGAGCTGCCCTAATTTGTTCTTTGGATTTGGTCATCTTTTTTAAGTAGGGGGAAGACTAACATTATCCCTGTAGTCCTCCAGTCACAGCCAGCCAGAACTCTGCCCAGCCCTAGCAGCTACAAAGAAAAAGAAAGAAAAAAGGCTGGCTGAGCATGTGGGGCAGGCCCCCTGTGCACAATTGCCTGATCCTAGGGTGATGATGCTCTTGGCACGATGGGAGGCACATTCAGTGTTTTATGCTCTGGCCACTCAACTTGGGCTGTGGTCTACTTCTGGCCAGTATCCTCCAGTGAAATGAGCTCTGCCCAGGAAGCCAAGGGACTGGCATTTGCCAGTCAATTTCGGACAAGTCACTTTTTGCCTGTGGGCCTCTGTTTCCTTTAAGGGAGGACATGTGTAATGAGCCTCAGTGCAAAGAATCTATTAGTCTGTGATCTGCCCCTACCTGGGGTATAGATTTTGTGTGGGTTCCCTTTGTTCCCTTCCAGCTCCGGGTTCTGGAGATGTTCCTCAAAACTGTTTTTGGCCTCTCTCCTCAAATTTCTCTGTGCAAAAGAGCAAGATTCAGTTTAAATGAATCATTGTTCTTTAAAAGAGAGACAAAAGCTGATAAAGTCAGGGGACGACCTATTTCTGAAGCAGACAACCGAGAAGTTTATGGCTTTTTGTTCTTTGGGCTTAACCAGTTTTTCTTCTTGGAACATGTTTTATGGAACTTGACCAGTCACCCCAGCAGTATATGACTGATGTCTTCTTGGCTATAGATCAAAGTACTGATACAACAGCAGGGACAGTGGGAAAGCAGGAGGCAGGAGAAAGCATTTCTGATGAATTTTGGAGTCAGACTCTAATAGAAGAGTAGAAAAAGGATAGGGATAATTAATTTCTGAAAGAATTGTAAATGACCAATGCATGGCGGGAGGGGGGGGAGTCTAGTTTTCCTAATAATGAAATAAATGCAAATAAAAATAACAATGCTATTGTTGACTCCTGTCATTTTGGCAGAAATAGAAATAGTTGGTTGAATTTGGTATGTCTGTGAGAGTGAAGAAATGGGCATACGCATGCATCTACCAGTAGCTTTCATAGGTTTAAAAGCCGAAAGAGCCCAAATTCCATACCTTTTGGAGGACAGCTGATTGATGTGTACTGCAATGTGAAGTGAAAATGTAAAAAGAAAACATACTTCCTTTCTTTGTTCAGCAATTCTCAGTTGAGGACTGACTTAGGGGGATAACTGCATGAATGTAACAATAGGTGTGCAAAAGCATATTTATAAGGAAAAGTAGAAATAACTTCAATGTTCATTAGTAGGGGACTGGTAAAATCAATCATAGTAAAGGTCTTCTGGAAAATCCTATGTAGTCAATAAAAATATTACACAGCTTTCCATATGATGTGGAAAATTGTTTAGTGATACAAAGCAGGTTATGAAACACAATAATTAGATTATATAAAATTATAGTAACAGAAATGTGGCGGGGGGTTATCATTTAACCTTGACAGGTAGGACTTGAGGCTTTTAATTCTGCTCTCCAGCTCTACTTGTCAATTCTGTGTCCTTAGGGAAATTTATTTAACCTTTTTTACTCATGGTAAAAATGGGTATAATACCAACCTCTGAGAGGTTGTTGAGGGAATCAAGCAATAAGACACATGTCAAGCACCTGAGATGGGGTAAGAAACTACTTGGATTTTTTTATTCCATTTAGCATTTCTATTTTACTTTCACTATATGAGTACAAACAGATGTGTTCCTCTGCCTGCGATTCAAAGTGAGAAAGCTAAGTGGGCTTTGAACAGCTTTCATTGGTTTAAATGCAGGAAGAACCCTCGTTCCAAATCTCTGGAATGGTATTTTCCTAGGGCTGCAGTCTGTCAGGAAAAGGCCCCTACTGAGTCATTGTTTTCTGAAGCCAGGAGAAGGAATGATGCTGTTGGACAGCCTAAAATAATATTTCATTCTTGTCATCCTTATGCAGTTTAAGACCAAGTGATTTTGGATAGATCTGGTTTCCCTCCTGGTTTTGGAAGAACAAAGCTTTTGTTATTAATGCTCTTAAACAACGGAGCTTTGTCCTATCCTTGGGAGTGTGCAAACTAAACAGAAGATTTCCTGAAGGACCGTCTTATTTATTATGAGGAGTGATTCCAAGTGTAAATAGACAGAGTTAGTCTCCAGCCACCTGTGGAGGGCCCACATGGACAGCAGAGGAAAAGAGCCAAGACTCACAGAACACACCAGCCAATCAGGTTTGAGATTCACTTTTATATTGTGCTCAAGTTGGTGGACTCAGCCATGTCAGAACTCCTGTTTCCTTGGGGCCTGCTTTGTCCTCCAAGACAAATAACCTTGTGTTCCTTCTGTGTCTGACACAGAAAAATGAAAGTACTGGTATTTTGACCGTTTTAACTTAGGGGACTTCCGGTCTGTAGACAATTGTCTCAGATTCTCTTATGGTATCTTTTTACAGCTATTGATTCTGCCACATGTGGTGAGGGGGGTGGTAACTGGGGCTCAAGAGGTCTCATCAATGACTGACGAATCATTAGAAGGATGCACATTAGGCCATTTTTGTTTCAATTTCTCTTTCCTTGTGTGAAACCAGCCCTGGCTTGCTATTGCACTGCCATGCCCCTGCACAAATTTCATTTAGCAAAGGTCAAGTCCAAGTTGAGTATGTAATGTTGGGATCAATTATGATTATTAATAATTATAGGTAGTGAGTGTTGAGCTCTTGCAGTGTGCCAGGCTTTGTGTTAAGAGGTTTGCATGCACTATCTTGATGTTGCTTAATGAGGAATCCATAAACACCCGGCTTTGCAAGCAGGTGCAAGCATCAAGTGTGCCACTAAAAATGCAGATTTCTACGTCATGCTGGACTTACAGGATGAGCATCTTATGGTGGGAGTCAGGGTCTGCATGTTGAACTAACACCCATAATTCTGATAAGCATGAAATTCAAGAGCCACTGTATTATTTTATAATGCACATGGGACACAAGCAGGATCTGCTCTCCTTCCACTCCTCTGATGTCTGTGTTTAAGTTCTTAGGGCACAAAAAAAAAAAAAAAAAAAGAAACCCTATGGGCTGTGAGACTTGGAGCAGTCTATGCCTCTTTTAGTAGCTGGTGATCACAAAACTGTCTCCATAGCCAAACTGCTTTTGAGCCACCAATTATTTACCTCTCTTGGAGGAGGGTCTCCCACTCTGAGTGGCGGCCCTGCATGGACCAGGCCTGTATTTGTAGGGCTGACAAGCTCTTGAGAGGGCCCACGTGATTCCCAGGGCCCAGAAAGCCTTGCCTGCCTTCTGCATGTCTTGTCTTCATGCTCCAAGGGGCCTGAAATGTTCCGTGTGGTTGTTTCTTGGTTCTCAGCTTTATTTCCAGAAAGCCCTTATTAAAACAAAATGCCACTTGAAAGATAACAGAAACATTTAATCACACCAGCACAGGCTGTTTAAATCTGGCTTCTCTGGGGACGGCACACCAAACAATTATTTTTTTAATGGAAGCGGAGGACAGGCTCCTTTGTGGGCCTCTTTGGTGGAGGAAGCTGGGGACGTTAGGAAAATATTTTTGGGGGACAGGGGGAGGAGGGAGGAGAGGTGAAGTAGGAGAGGGCCTAAAAACATACCAGACCTGTGTTAGGACCTTGAAGATTACCCTCCAGCACACATGTTCTAAATTCTGTAGCCCTTCCCATTCTACTTTTCTTTGCTGAACGTCCGTACAGTGGCAAGTGACTGTCCCTTGAGTCACAGGCCTGGACTGCAGGGATGCCACAAATGAGAAGGCCTCAGGGCACGAGTGATACTATAGCTGAACCAGCATAGGGGAAAGGGGGTGGTGATCCCCCCCCAGCCCTCCTCCCCTTTGTAGCCCTCACCCAGGAGCAGCTGATTAGAATTGAGGCTTAGCTCACTCAACTACCTGCCAGCCTCCATAAAAACTTTCACATATGCAATCATTTCTAGCAACCCTGATGGGTTTCCTTGAGTTCCTTTATCAACTTGTTGAGAAAGACCAGAGATGATTCTCTAACTTCAGCAAAGAGTTTGTGGGTGGGTCTGTTAAGCCTTAATACTTGATTTTGTTTTGGATCTTGCATAAAGTGCCCCAAATTTCATTTTTAAAGCATTTGTTTTTTTTGCTAAACTGAAAATGTTTCCCAGTTTTCCCACGGCTTATTGATCCTTTAGTGCCAATTCATGTTGTAAATGGTACTGATTGATTTCCTTAGAAGACCGTTACCACCTTCCCTGGACAGGAGGTGGGTAGGCAGAGGCTCACTGGGAGGGAGTTGAGGGTACTGAGAAAGGGCAGACAGATGGAGGCCTCTGCAGAAGTACAGCTGGGTGAGAAAGTATGTGCTTCCTCAGAAACAGTAGCAGTTCGTTGCGGTCATGTGACAGCGAGGGGGGATAAGGGGCAAGACAGCTCATGAGTGAATGAATGAATGAATGAATCATGAGGGTAGAAGTACACAGTCCTTCCCTAGTTTGGCTCTTCCCTCACCAAGCATGTTCTTTTTTTCCTCTGCACCTTCTTCCTCCTCCACCTCCTCCTTCTTCTTCTTTAATGTTTGTTTATTTTGAGAGAGGGCAAGAGAGCATGAGCAGGGGAGGGTCAGAGAGAGAGAGAGGGAGACAGACAATTCCAAGCAGGTTCCACACTATCAGCACAGAGCCTGCTGAGGGGCTCGAACTCAAGAAATGTGAGATCATAATCTGAGCTGAAATCAAGAGTCAGACGCTTAACTGACTGAGCCACCCAGGCACCCCTCCTCTGTACCTTCTTAATGAGCCTGTTGGAATCACAGTTAATTTCCTCCTCCTCTGAGAAATGCCCCATCACATGGAGGAGAGGAGATAATTAGCTTCAGTGTTGTCTCATATTTAAGCCGAGAAGTCAGCCTGAACTCTAGACATGGTTCATGTAGTTGGATAATCAGCACAGATGTTCATGATAGGTAACTTGGTTTTTTCCTTCTTTCATATCTTTTCTCATTAGGGTACCATGACTGAAGATTAATGGCTTCCATCATTTTTTTGCCTTCATGCGGGAATCTTTAAACTAGCCTGAACTTTGCACCAACTATCACATGAATCATGTCTGCTACAATTACTTTTTCTATGTCATTATCTAGGTTAGCATCCTGGTGTGACAACTGAATGCAGGGCAAGGTTAAAAGTGTCAAGTGAGAACTAGACAGAACATTGACAATTAACAGTGACTGACATATCTCCCTGAGCTGTTACCTCAGAGGTTTTAAGAAAAAATGAGCTATATGATGTTGTAGATATATTTCAGTGTACCTAGCTGTTTAGTAATTTATCTCCATATTGGAGATTCTGTATGCTTATTGCAATTAGCTTAATACTAATAATGACACTTTTAATGAACACTCGCCATGTAATAGTCTTTGTTCTCAGCATGTATTGTTTGTTCAATCCTCATTCCAGCCCTAGGGGGTAGTAACTATGTGTGGTACCATTTTACAGATAAGGAAACTGAGGCATACAGCTATTAGGTAACCTGCCCAGGGTCCAGTTAGGAGTCAGAAGTGATATTTGAACACAAGTGGCCTGGCTCATGGTTTGTGTGTTCAACTTCCATGCTGCAATACTTACACTTAGCTTGAAATGAAGAGGTGGTTTTAGTATCAAATATTAGGAATGCACATTTTTCCCTCGCTAAATGTAAGTAACTGCCAGTTTTTGTGTATGTAGTGTAATGTGGAGTTTGATAAACTTTGACCAACAGTGAGGTCTTTGACCAACAATGAGGTCAAAGAAAAATTGGCCCTTTGGAGATCTCGTTCCCTGGAAGACGAGTTTTGACTATGGATTGAGTGCAAAGATTGTTGGCTTATATTGATTTTAAGTGTAATATGTTTTTAGTATCTTGTTCCATGTATTATTAGTATGTATCTGTTCATTGATGTTCTAAGGAGAGGATGAATTGAAAAAACCCCGAAAATATAGGCTCCATTACTTTAGTTGGTTAGAGCTCCTGTCTTCGCAAACGACAACAACAATAAAAGCCACTAACCAAAAATTCCCATGTGCCAAGAGCAAATTTGAATTTGAGATGAATATGCCCAGATGAAGTATTATGTTATCTGAACCAAGAACGTGAGCTTCATCCCTCTGATAACTGTGGACTTAAATTTCTAGTAGCCATGCCTTTTTATTTAAGTGTAGTTATTTTTGCTTTGTTAAAGCGAGACAAGTCTTTTGCTGACACTTTATCTTTTTTTCTTTTTTTCTTTTGAGAGGGGGGCCGGGTGGGGGGAGAGAGCGAGGCCACAGATGGGGGAGAGGAGCACACACACAGAGAGAGAGAGAGAGAGAGAGAGAGAGAGAGAGAGAAACTTAAGGAGGCTCAATTCTTAGCACAGAGCCCGACACCGGACTCAATCTCATGACTGTGAGATAATGACCTGAGCTGAAATCAAGAGTCACATACTGAACTGAGCCACCCAAGTGTCTGTAAGCAACTGTTTCTCTTTCAGTTTACAACATAAGATACGGGCTTTTAGTGTCAGCGTTTGAAGTGTTAGCAGTTGCCTCTCAGCACACTGGTCCCAAGATCTCTGGTATCTTCAGGTAGAGTCTAGCACTGTGAAAATCATGGAGCTTTTTATTCACATTAGCTGGAGTGGGTTAATACACTGTCAGTCTCTGCTGGTTTGACACATAATGTGGTGGGTCTGAGCGTTTCTTAGGGTTATCTCATGAGTGAGTCGTTTGGTTATGTAAACAACAGGGCCAGACAAATTAGATTATGGGGCTAGAAATCTTTCTTGGTCCAAGGGACACTTCTTGGTCAACTGTAGCTGTTCTGATATTTGAGATTTCCTGACAGTTGTTGGTTCAGAAATGATTTGCATTCCTGAGCTAGTTTTCTTTTATCCGGATCATCTTAATTCTTCTCTATGAAGTCGAGATCAAGAAAATGAGTAAGAACTGAATTGAGCTGTTGGGGTGACTCTTGAATACCATGAACTTCTTAGTGCCAGATGAGATAGCCAACACTAACTGATAGTGATGACAGAAGACAGTGTCCCTAGCCAGAACCTGCTGACATAAATCCTGGTGAGTTGAGAATGATGGTTGCTAGAAGCAAGACTCTAACATATCTCACTAATAATTTGAGGCAAAAGAAGATGATAGTATTGGTATGTATATTTTTCACTTTCCTCCACCATGGCATTATTTTCAATAGGGCAAAGAAAGAAATGTAAACTGCATAATCCACTCAAGTTGGATCATGCTGAACCATGACCTTCTTTGTTACAGTATAAGGGTTTCCTGTTGGTGTGACGGTTCCAGGTAGTAAGTATCTAAATCTTCCCAACATTGCCAAGTAGAAGTAACATGTCTCAGGCTATCACAATTTTTTAAAATTCTGGGAGTGGATGGCAACAATGGTCTTAAAGAAATCTCTCATCGTGAATATGTTTTGAGTTGAAGGTTACCTACTAACAGATGAACAGCTTGAAATTGAGTCCAGCAAAACCCTTAGGGTTTGTAAGGGTCAAGGGGCCAGGGATCAATCTGTAGCTTGGCTACTACATGTTGACGTAGAGAATGTACAGAAGCTGTGAAAGCTTCTAACTCAGAGATGCTGGATGCTTGCCGGCCATTGTCTTGGGTGGTAAGATGGTTGTGTACAAAACTGTTGGATGTGAAGTCTCCCTGTGGGAAATTTTGGGACAAATACATGTAAACTGACTTAAATGGCTCAGTTGAGAGTATTCTTGGCCTTGGCTATTGACAAATGGATATTTGGACATAGGAGTTGAAGGGGATTTTAATGGAATTTTATTAAGGGAATAGGAAACTATTTTAGACTAGAGTATCCATGTTATCTGGGAGTAAAGGGAACAACATTTAGGAAACCCACTTCCTTAGAACTTTTGCTTCTCACGTAGTCATCATAGGTAGCAGCACTGTCAAATAAACAAAGGTTTAATTAAAAAAATTGCGTGAAGGAAAAATATTCTTCCCTGGCTTGTCACAAATTGGACAATTCAAAAAAAAAAAAAAAAGCCTGGGGTGGGGGGATGGGGGGTGGGTAGTGGGATTGCCAATAGATGACTTTTTCTGCTATGTTTTTCATCTTGGTGTCAAAGCTCACATTGAATTCAGTCAATTACAGCAAACAAAAAACACAGAAATGTCTCTTCTGTTACTGTTGGTTACATTAAATCACACAAAAAAGGGAGTCTCCCTTCACCACTTGTTCCTTTGGGAACACATAAAACTGACACGATTTGAATATTGTGAAGATTCCCTTTTCCCTTGGTAAGCATAATGATTGATTTTGTTACTTAAAAGTGTACTACAAAGGTTTTGTTGTTGCTAATCTTACAGTGGGGAAAAAATTGGTCAAAGACACACTATCTGCTGAGGATTTGGACGTATTTGTCATTAGGTAAAAATGTCAAGTATGTGAGGGCGTGGTATTTGGATTACGTATAATGTCAATTTTTTTTTTCTATTTTAGTTACTACTTTTACTTACAAATGTTTACCACAGATCTTTTAATAACTACAAATTTAGAAGTTTGGAATAACATGTAGTTGCTATAACTAACACTTTGAAATCTAATAGGATCTCAGGAAAATATGGCCACGGGAACCACAGGGCCATGGGAACTCTGTCAACTCTGTCCAGTGCCGAACTCTCCCCCCGCAATCCCACCATGTTACATTCTGGTACCTTCTCTTGTGGTCTCAGTGCCAACGGCCAGAGGAACTGAGCAATGACCTATCTTCCCAGTTTACTCTCTGAGCATAGTTATTTATTTTGAGATAGGAAAAGCATTTCATCGTGCTCATGAAATGCGTCTCCTGTCCTACCTGCCTCTGTACCCTTTATTCTTGTTTCTATGGGTGGGTGGGCGGGGAGGGGGTGAAGGCTACCCATCTGAAAAGGTACCTGTAAAACAGTTCTGAAAACATGATTTCCTTTTCTCCACAAATGATCATTTTGGTTTCAAGTGTGTTTCAGGTACATGAAACCTCCCCCTACTCCTACTTACTTAATAGCAAATGACCATACAAAAGACAAGAGTGGAAGAAGGTAAAATGAAATTGAAGCACACCTAACTGCCAGAGTGACTTCATGTATATGATTTTGACTCAGCATTACTCCTCCTATATATAAAAAGATGAGAATTACCTCTGGCTTTGCTGCTGTAGTTGCCCTTGGACTTCCGGGGGTAGCTTGGTCCCTTAATGCAGGCACGGTTGGGATTGCCATGCCAGACAAGATCTTGCTCCAGATCTAGTCACATTCTTCCAGGTCATCTGTTCTCCTTCCCTCCGACAGTGAAGCTGTGATTTTTCTCTGGCCTTGCAGGGAAATGTGATTCCACATAAGCACATTATTGTGTGGAATATCTCATCTTTGTTGTTCTAGTGCAGTCCTTTCAGCTTTCCAGAGCCAGTTAGACTTGTTATGAGGAGCTAAGTGATTGGCTGGATCTGGGGCTCAGTTTCATAAATTATAGCCCCGTGCACTAGAAGCACGAGTCCTATAGTTGCTGTAGTTCAGAGGCCTGCCAGTTCCTGCTTTAACGCATATGTAGTCGTAACTGTGTTCTAACACGGCCTTGGATGTTTCTGTCCTAAATAGCTGACATTGCATCTTCAAGACTGTGTGAGTAATCCTGACTCTTTTTTTTTTTTTTAAACTCAGTAAATTAATTACATGCCCCGAGAGGGAGTGATTGTAATTAGAAAATACTGAATTAGCAGATGATTCATTTTCAAGGTGCTGTACTATATGTATCAAGTTCAGTGCAATTAATCTTAAAGATTGTAAAACCCGGCACGGTTATTTGAGATTTTTGTCACGAGTCACAGTCAAGCTGCATTTTCAAGTAAGCTGTTGCGTGCATTTGCTAGCCCTGTTTGTTTTATGGGGTCAGTAAGTTGATAGAGGTCCAACATGGGCAGCTTAAAACAGGCTGCTGGTGTCAAAGCAATGGCTGAGAGAGCACTGGAGTCCGGCAAGTTTCAGGATTTCCTACCCCCACTGTCCAAAACTGTAAGGGAGCTGCAAATGATAGCAGTCCTTTTGGGACACAGGTACATGGCAGTTAGAGCAGTTAGAGAAAGGAGAAATGTACAATTACAACAGTGCTACTTTTCTTCACTGTCCTCTGAAGCTGACTTAAGACATAATCTGTGAATAACTAGAACATTTTTATATGTATAGAAATGCTCCTCAGTGGTTCTGTTTATGTGGTAGAGAGCTGAATGAGAAATCACTAGCTTGTTTTCAAAAGCCTTAAAAGAAGTACATTAAATACACACAGACATAAGCCTAACAGAATAAAGTATGCGGATTGGAATTTGTGGTTTTAGCGGATCAGGATCAAATTAGTCTAGAGAAGCTGCTGTTAGGACTGTATAGTTGCTGGGGGTGACTTCTGTTGCTGACAAGGTTTAAGACAAAGCTGGAGTGGATTAAAATGAGAAACTAGAAAACATCAGCATTATATTACCTTCTTATTTTTTTTTTTTTAGCATTATATTACCTTCTATAGCATACACTGTAGGATGGAGTTAATACCGAGTATAGACTGGTGAGTGTAAGCAGTTTACTTTTTACTTTTAAATTATTATTGATTTTTCCCCAGCCTTTCATTAAAACAAAAGGCTTTTGCCTATGAAGTTAGTACTTAGAAATATTTTTTCTTCCTTTCCAATAATTTTTATACTTTTTTGCAATACAGCACACAACTAGGTAATTTCTTATAATCTGACTTGTTTTCTAGTTTACTTTTTGCCTAATTTTTCCCTCTTCAAACTTACAGATGCAAATGTATCTATTTGTCACATATGTAAAACTCAAGCACAAATCGCTTGAACATTTTGGTAAAATTGTGGGTTCCTGTGGTGAATAAAAGCTTCTAACTGCTATAGCAATTATTTGCCAATTACTATAAAAATATTACTTATATACTCAAGAGCAGTTTATTTTTGGTTGTACCTGTATAAATGACTGACATGATTAACTGGTAGGGGAGGAATATTAATTGTGTTTTTGCAAAATTTTATGTTTAGATCACACTTGAAAATGCAAAGTTTTGTTAAAAATATTTTCACTTGCTGAAATGTGACTTCTTAGGTCACACCAGTGGATGAGGTTCATAAAAGGAAAGAAACATCACCAACGTAGGATTCTTTTCTGTATCAACCAAATGTATGTAAAATGGTTTTAAGTAAAAGCAGTTCCAATATATTCTTTGAGAAACACATTTACATTATGAAGACAGGATATGCATTCCTTTATCAAAACAGAAGAGCGAGTTGATTTATTGAGTGTCAGTAGCCACAGACGCTAATACTAATAGTTGATGCACTCGTTGTTCTACATTCCTAACTGTGTTAGTGGAAGAAAGTGGTGCACCTATGAAAGGAATGTGGTCTCATCTCTCAGGGTGGTTCGAGTCCCATCTAGACTAAGATGTGGGTGGGGGTGGAAGCTGATTTATCTAACCTGGCTTCTGACTTCCAAGCTGGCACCCCTTTCTTGTGGGAGGGTCCCTTCCACCTTTTCCTGCCTTCATTCTTTATACTAACTTGCTTGGGCTCTTACTTAGATGAATCAAATAAAAATGATTTAAGCTCATTATCAAACTTTTACAAGCTGCCCATGCAATTCAGAAGGTACCTAGAGCAGGTGTTTAGGGCTCAGGGAAATATTGCTGTATTGGGCTTCTGAGTGCCTCAGTTGGTTAAGCGTCTGACTTCTGTGCAGGTCATGATCTCGTTGTCCATGATTTTGAGCCCCACATCCGGCTCTGAGCTGTCAGCACAGAGCCTGGAGCCTGCTTCCAATTCTGTGTCTCCCTCTGTCTCTGCCCCTCCCCCTGCTGGCATACTCTCTCTCCAAATAATAAACATGAAAAAATTAAGATATTAAAAATAGAAACAGTGCTGTGTATACACTACGATTATTGACAACTTGCTTTGGTGCTTTGTAGAGGACTTTTACCTCTTCAGTTCTGCCAGAAATGCCAGGGACACACCTCCTTCTTGAGAGAGGCCAGGATATTAAGAAAAGCAAGAGTAGAGGGTTGCCAGGTGGCCACTGGATAGCAGTGAACATGGCATTGTGAAAAAGGAACAGATCCTTTGCATGTCTGCCATAGACAGATGGATTTGACAAAAGATGTATCCAAAAAGGAATGCATTACGTTATGATTTGCAAAGTGTTCATGAATACGCATTGGCACTTGGAAAGTATTAACACTACCTACTAAAGCAATGACATAAATCCAAGTTGGAAAAAAAATTTTATTGATTGAATTAGATTTTCCAGCGTTAGCTGATGAATTTTGCTATTGGAAAGACTTGATCTTCTCTAAGACATTTTTTTTCTGGTTGTATATATAGCACTAATCTTACTGCTTAATTTTGCTCAAGAATTTAATTTTTCCCCGTTGGCATTTTCAAAAGAGTTGCTGTTCCACCTTGAGTATGTTTTAAAGGAAGCAGAGCAAAACAAATGAGGCACCTCCCCCAGCCCACCCCATTGCACGGGGTACATCACAAAGAGTTAAACACCTTAGATTTGTGTACTACTCTGTGGAACGCAACAGTACCCATTGGTAGAGGAGGAGATTTAATTTAATTTAAAAGCAATTATTCCAATGATACAATGTGTGCAGGTGATGTAATTTCCCATTTTATTGATCGCTAGCAAGATTGCGTCCCTCCAAGTTCAAGAGGTAGAATGGCTTAGTGAAATAATCTTGCAGTCAGTGAGCTCATGCTCAGGTCATTAAATTTTTCTAAGCCTCAGTCTCTACGTCTGCAAAAGGGAGATGATGACGTATGTTCTGGTATTTTACTGTGCTGGTGAGTATCAGCAGCACAATGAGAAAGCGTTTCTCAAAGAATGTTTTAATTCTTTGTATATTGCAATGTATCCTACAACTACACGCTGATAGTATGGCAGATGCTCATGACACTAGTTCCTCTATTTTAAGAGCATGTTCTCAATATTGGAGAAATACTTAAAAATTTTTTTTAAATGTTTTTTTTTGAGAGTGAGAGTGAGAGTGAGAACGAGAGAGGAGGGGGAGAGGTAGAGAATAAGCAGGGCAGGGGCACAGAGAGAGAGACAGAATCCAAAGCAGCCTCCAGCTCTCAGCTGTCAGCACAGAGCCCGATGCAGTGCTTGAACCCATGAACTGTGAGATCATGACCTGAGCCGACATTGGACGCTTAACTGACTGAGCCACCCAGGTGCCCCCAGAAGTACTTCTTAAAGTGAAGGAAGTCTTCGTTGTTTAATATTGAAACGTTACAAAGGCTTTTAGAACCTCAGTCCTTATCTGTCAGTTACTTGAGTATTAAAAATACCATTAGGTTTACTGTGACAGGTAAACGTGATATTCTATGTGAGAACATAATGAGTAAACTTCTAAGTGTCATATGAATGTTGCTTAAGATAACTGTTGCTATCAGCCTATTAAAGTATAAATCAGTTTTTAAGAAAGAAAATATCACATGCATTTCTTACTGAGTTGTTTGATTTCTTTTCTAAACTGTGTCTGCTTCCCTCAGGCAGGATGGGTTTTCTTGTTGTTTAAGCTTGTGTGGTGATTTTCCTTCCATTTAGATATAAAACCACACCAGGACTGAGATCAGCGTTCCTTCACCGGATACATTTAGAATTGCTAATGATGAAGTTTGAGAGGATGTAGTTTCCTCACAGGAAAAAGTGAGTTAGGAAATTCAGTCAAAATTCTTGGACTTTTTATTCCTGTCTTGACTTGCTTTATTAAATTGAAGTAATGGAATACTTGTGGAGGTTTTAAACTGTTGCTGCTCCCAGGAATAAAATTAATGGTCTAAATGACTTTCTGAATAGTCACTAGTTCCGAATTCCAAATTTGTCAGTAGTTCTACTTTGCCATATCATCATCATTTTGGGATATTGGCCACAGTCATGTCCTATGCTTGAGCTGCTTGAGCTTACTGTTAGGATGCATTTAATTATTTCCCAGCAGTAATATCTGTTAGATGGAAGCACTTCTGCCTCGACAACCTTTTTTTCTCTTCAGATGAAATTGAACAGGAAGCACAATAAGCAAAATGAATATGAATAGAATGGAACCTCTCCCGCCTTTATCCCATGCACCCTACCTAACATAAGGTACATAAGGGGACTTCCTAGAAATGAATGAATTTCATTTGTAGTATAGAATGGAAAACTGTTAGTTGGAGACATTAATCTGACTTTCTTGTGCCTTTGGTGATGGGGTAAGAGCCCTCTTTACTAACTTAAATGATGAAAGAATTTTTTTTAACTTCTTTTACTCCCTCAGCTTTATTGAGATACAGGTGATATACAACACTATGTAAGTTTCAGCTGTAGAGCATGTTGATTTGTTACACTTAAGGGTTGTAAAGTGATTGCTGTCATAGCATTAGCTAACCCTTGCATCATGTGACATAATTACTATTGCTTTTATTGTAGTGAGAACACTTAAGATTTATTCTCATGGCAAATTTCAAGTATGTAATACAGTATTACTAACCATAATCACTATGGTATATTTTAGATCCCTGCAAATTATTCATGTTCTAACTGGAAATTTATACTCTTGGACCAATATCTTCCCTTTTCCCCCACCCCCTGGCCCATAGCAAACACTATTCTGCTCTATTTCCGTGAGTTCAGCATTTGTGGCTTTCACACGTAAGTGGAAACCTACAGTATTTGTCTTTTCTCTGTTTGCCTTATGTTGCTTAGCATAATGCCGTCAAGTTTCGTTTATGTTGTCACAAATGACAAGATTTCCTTCTTTTTTGTAGATGAATAATATTCCAGTATATGTTTATTTCACATTCTTAACCCATTCATCAAGGACACTTAGGTTGTTTCCATGTCTTGGCTATTATGAATAATGATGCAATCAACATGGGAGCACAGATGACTCTTCAACATCCTGTTTGTATTCTCTTTGGGGATATACCCAGAAGTGGAGGTGCAGGATCATATGGTAGCTCTATTTTTAACTTTTTGGGGGGAACGTCTGTAATGCTTTTCATGGTAGCTGTACCAGTTTAGTAAAATGGATCTTGGTGGGTGCATTCCTCTCATTCAAGTGGTGCTCTCGGGGCCCTGCTCTTATTACATCATTACCACCAACCAGGTCCTTGTGTTGTGGCAGAGGGGAAGATGCCCCAAGGATTGTTCACATTGTTGTGGCCAGAGGTGGGTCACATGGCCTCACCTAGATACAGCATGCAGTCCTATTTCTGTCTGCAGAAAACAGAAAGTTGCTTTGGTGACCAGCCAACCAATTTATACTTTTTTTTTTTTTTTTGCTTCTTTCCTTTTTATTCCATTTCTGTTTCTTTTCTTTCTGTTCTCTAGTATGTCCACATAGAATCTAGGCCTTGTAACCATGAACCAAAGGTTAAATTAAAAAAATACAATCTTTATCATCTAGAAGAAATTAGGAATATAACTTTACTTTTAAATTATTTTTTAAATTTATTTTTATTTTTTTAATTAACAATTTAGTGTTTATTTTTGAGAGAGACCGAGTATGAGCAGGGGAGCGGGAGGAGTACAGAGAGAGGGAGACACAGAATCTGAAGCAGGTTCCAGGCTCTGAGCTGTCATGACCTGAGCCAAAGCTGCCTTTGGCTTAACTGACAGAGCCACCCAGGCCCCCACCCCCTGCCCCCTACTTTTAAATTCTTAATCTCCTATGTTCACAACTTCTCAAGACTACTGAGACATAATTTTATGAAAATTATGATTATAAAGATGATTGTTGATTTAATCTTTATATCCTATTGTGAAATAAGGGGTAATGGGATGTTTTTCTTAATACATCTAGCCCGTCCTCTTCTGTGTTAGGTATTTGAATCTCTCACTTTGTAGTTTCAGAAAAGCCTGTGAAGAAAATGAGTAACTGGGAACAGAAAATGATTGAAACTTATTCACTCTTTCCAGTTCCTTGAGTATTTTTTAAGTTGTGCAATGAGTATTAACTTATCATTGGACAAAAGTGCTCACCTACATATAAAGAGTATGTAGCTTTTGGAGAACAATTTGTTGCATGGAGTGAGGAAATGTTGCAAATAATATAAGTGTGGTTTGTAGATTGTTTTCTAGAAGGTGAAAGATTTGTCTCCACTCCGAGGTCCTAGAAATTAGCGAAAATGTTAATGACACAAATGAAAAAGACTGCAGATGCCCATTTAGTAACCAAAAATATTTTTCAGGTCATTGCTATTGAAAACAATCTCTCCATAAACTTTCAATTTTCTTTTAATAAAACATCATAAGCCAATTTTAGTCCTTTACTCTGGATACATTAGGGATGAATATTTTTGTTGGGTGATAAGCCAATATTAACCTCAGTTATTTTAACAACAAAATGCCTTTTTTCCATATAAGCCAAATTTACAATTGAGCTATTTAAGAAATAAAGACAACAAATAAAAATCTCTTTTAATCTTCACATCCTGATCTAAGAAATAGAAGGACTAAATTATTTTACATACTCATATTTATCTGATGAAACTAGGAGTTCTTAAAAAGAATTTTCCCATAACACCATTTACTTGTTTATTGGTCTGGCTCATTCCAAAAACAATCTTCAGTGCAACATTGAAAAAGAACAAAATCTCCTCAATCTAAGGTCTAAAAGCTCTTTTTTTTTTTTAAAGTTTATTTTGAGAGGGAGAAAGTGTGAGCAGGGAAAGGGCAGAGAGAGAATCCCAAATAGGCTCTGAACTGTCAGCATGGAGCCCAATGTGGGGCTCAAACTCATGAACCCAGAGATCATGACCTCAGCTGAAGTTGGACGCTGAACCGACTGAGCCACCCAGGTGCCCCTCTTTTTATTTTGGTGGAACTGAACAAAAATAATAGACTCTTATTAGTTTTTACCCCGAAGCATTGAAAACCATTGACATGTCTCAAATGTTAGATTCTGAAGATTGTATTACATTTGGTAGAGATTTTACATGTATCTTATCATGTTCATGGTCTTTGTAATAAGGCAGCTCAATATAGTTATAAGGTAATGCCTTGGTAATGTGTAGTAACTGATAAAAAAAAAAAAACTGCCTGGGTTCAGATCTCCTCCCTGCCTCTTTGTAGCTGTGTTTATCTGTTTTCATCTCCCTGTACCTTATTTTCCTTATCTGAAAAGTGGGGTAATAAAAGTATCGACCTGGTTGGGTTGTTGGGTACACTGAATAAATTAATATACATAAAAGAGTTTGGAATGATGCATGACTCGTAGTAAGTGCTTTATAAATGTTTGTCTTCCCATGATTATCTGGGGGATTTGATTATTTCTTAAAATATACACTCTAGATAACTGGAGTTTATTCAGTCAGTTTCAAAATGCTAATAGCCAATTTTGATGGGTTTTTCTAAATGGGTCCTTGATGTCTGTGTGTTTCTTCTGTTGTAAGATTAAATGGAATCTTTCCTCTGGCAATTCAGAATCATCATTATGACCATCAAAAAATGGAAGTTTGCTCTAAGTGATACTGAGTCAGGTGACATAGAAATGATGAAGATGACTGACCATAACGAGTTTAGGAAAAGTGTTTTACCCCTAAACTAGCTGGTCCAGGCTGCCCTGTTGTTTTTGTCTTCTGTCTGTTCTCAAGGCTTTTGGCCTTTCCTCTGTTAGCCTCTGTTAACACTCCTGCTTTGAAATTCCTGTTTCTCTTTTGCTGTAGATTATAAGCATTTATTTTTGAGAGAGACACAGAATGCAGGAGGGGGAGGGGCAGAGAGGGAGGGAGACACAGAATCTAAAACAGGATCCAGGCTCTGAGCTCTCAGCAGAGAGCCCCACACAGAGCTCAAACTTAGGTACTGCAAGATCATGACCTGAGCTGAAGGATGTTTAACTGACTGAGTCACCCAGGGGCCTCGAAAATAGTACAGTTTTTGAGAAAAATTGTATATAAAATGAGAGAACGAGCATTTGCTCAGGGTGTTAATTCTCCCCCTGAGAGTAATAAGAACATGAGTGCATTTTTTCCTTTTGGGAGAGGGTTATGTTTTAAGCAGAAATTCTTAAAGTATTTCCTGTGGGCCAAATCTGATTTTGTAAATAAAATTTTATTGCAACACACACTCATTAGTTTATATATTGTTGCCTGCTGCTTTTGCACCACAAGTGCAGAGTTGGGTAGTGGCTGCAGAGACAGTATGGCTTGCAAAGACTGAACTGTTTACTATATGGCCCCTTATAGAAAAAAGGCTGCTAAACCCTGTTTGGGAGCCTTACAGTTTTGGGCAGAGTCTAAATAAATGAGATGTTACTGTGTTTAGTAGTCTTTGCTAATTTGCATATTCAATTACCTATAGCACTGCCTCTCCTAAATATATTGTGGATAAACAAGAATAATTGCACTAGCCTCTGTTGAATAAAGGATAAACAGCCCGTAATAGCACATTGAGAAAATTAACAGGAGGTGATAATGTCATTGACAAGCAAAGTGGAATGGGAATCCTCACTTTGGTCTTTGTTGCTCTACTGTTACCAGTACATAACATAATGTGAAATTACATAACCTTCTCTTGTGTTGTATAGAATATTCTAGAAATGTTTCTAGTTAGTAGCTGCTTTTGTTACACAATTGTCCAGTGAAAATGTAAATGCCTCTCGTCTCTTTTCCCACCTTTACTTAACTGTTCTTTATCTTTCATCTTACATTTATCTCTGGTCTTTATCTTTTCCGTAAAAAAAAAAAAAAAGTTTTTGAAGTTTCCTACATTGTATTATTCTGGACTATCCTGCATGGGAAAGGACTCTGAACCTGACTTTGAATTCTAATTTAGTCACTTTATAGAAGAGAAACCTCAGGAAGTCACATTGCCACCTCCAGTTTCAGTTTCCTTGCCTATAAAAGGGAGACAAGAATCCATGCTTTGCTTACCAAATGCTATAAGCTGTTTGGATAGCCCCAAAATTCATGTGTTGAAATCCTCATGGCCAGTATTAGGAGTTGGGGCCTTTTGGCAGTGTTTAAGTCATTATGCACAGCCCTAATGAATGGAGGTAATGCTCTGCATAAAAGAAGCCTCATAGAGCTCTCCAGGCCCTGTTACCAATTGAGGATATAAAGAACAGTCTGCAACCTGGAAGAGGCCCCTCACCTGGCCATTCTGGCACCCTGATCTTGGACTTCCACCTCCAGAACTGTAAGCAATAAATTTCTGTTGTGTATAAGGCTCCCAGTCTATGGTATTTTGTCTATAGTATTTTGGAACAAACTAAGACACTACACAGGAGGAGCACATGAGACTAAGCTAGGAGAGGACTTAGTATCGTGTCTTTAATAATATTCTCAACGTGGCCTGGCTTATTCTCATACAAAGATGTGTATTTTTGTGGAACAGAACATAAAATGTATTCTGGATGAACTAAAACTTCGCCTGGACTGGATACGAGGCTCTGAGTGAGAAGGAGGTTGGGTGAGAAAAACCTCTTCAAACAGCATGTGTGTTATTCGAGTGTCTGCTTTGTTACTTCTGTAATGTGATGGCTGATGATTTAGTTCAGACCTCTTGGGAAATATGCTGAGAGAAAAGAAAGATGGGTAACCTTGGAAGGGGGAAAAGGTAGTGCTTATGTCAGTATGAAAGTCTGACTAGAAGCAAATTATCATTGGTGCATTTTAGTTCTAGGTCTTGAAGTAGGTACATTTGGTACATGAACAGGAAGGTGGTTAGCTTTTTAAAGATGAAAGAAGGAAGAGTTTCCTTTCTTGAAAACGGGCTCCAGTGAGAATCACAAGTCCCCCGTGATGAGGCCAAGGAAGGATTACTGAAGAATGAAGTGAACGTATGTGGTTTCATTTTGTTTTTATTGGAGCCCACAAAGAAAAGCAGCAGTTTCCTGGGTATAACATATTTATACTTGTAAAAGATCCCCTTTTATAATTTAAGGGGATGCCAATAGTTCAGCTTGGAATTGCAATTACATTGAATGTATTTCTTCATCATCCTGTTGTTTTTAAATGACTTAACAAACTTGAACCAGAAAATTAAGACTTGTTTTTCCTAGGTAACTTGTTATTTTAATTCTTTTGACTATTGGAGACAATATTTTAAAATTGTTACCTTGACTTTAAGCTTAGGGAGACCCCTGACAACCTCCACTTTTAACATCTTGGTTATTTGGAGGGGTAATTATCCAAGTTATATCAGTTAGCGATGGCTGTGTAACAAAGTACTCCAAAACATAGTGTCTTAAAATGGCAACCATTTATTATTTTCATGAATCCACTGGTTAGGTGGGGGAAATTCTGCTTATCTAACCTAGATTCTGATTATTTAGCTGGTCTTACTCATGCACTAGTGGTTAGCTGGCCATCTGATCTGTCCTTGATTGGGAAAACTCTGTACTACTCTACATGCCTTTGATCTGTGCCCCCATCCCTTCAGTAGACTAGTCTAAGCATGCTCTCAGTGTAGTCACTGGTATCCAAAAGTAGGCCAACTCATTTGTGCAAGAGGGTGGGATGGCAACACATATGTGCTTTTCACCACTCTGTGTCATATTTAATAATATCCCATTGGCCAAAGCAAGACCTGGTAGGACTCAAGAGTGAAGGAAAGTTATGAGTCAAACAGTATGGATACAGGGAGGATGTGAATTGGGGCCTCAGTTTACCAGGTATTACTTTGGTCTTTTCCCTCATTTTAGCAGCCCCTGCTTTGGCAGTTTTACTGTTCATTTGCACTTCAACAGACTAGGCCAAACCATACCTCCTTATCTCCATTCTGCCTAGTTATTCATCACATTTTTTTTTTTGAATAATAGCTTTTTAAAATTTAAATTTTTATTTAAATCAAATTTAGTTAACATGTAGTGTAATAAATGATTTTCTGAGTAGAGTTTAGTGATTGGTCACTTACATATAATACACAATGCTCATCACCACTTGTATTTAAAGCTTGATGAAGGGATAGCTTGTCATTAAAGGCTAAAATAAAAATTTTACTTTATTTACTTCTACAGTCCCCCTCCCATTTTTATTTTTTATATTTTAATATAATTTATTGTCAAATCGGCTTCCATACAACACCCAGTGCTCATCCCAACAAGTGCCCTCCTCATTGCCCATCACCCACTTCCCCCTCCCTTTTTTAAAGCTGTATTAAGCACCACAGATTTTTTAAAAAAATTTTTTAATGTTTATTTTTGAGGGAGGCAGAGACAGAGCAGGGGTATAGGGGAGGGGCAGAGAGAGAGGGAGACACAGAATCCCAAGCAGGCTCCAGGATCTGAGCTTGTCAGCATAGAGTCAGATGTGGGGCTCTAACTCATGAACCATGAGATCAAGACCTGAGCTGAAGTTGGACACTTAACTGACTGAGCCACCCAGGTGCCCCAAGCACCACAGATTCTTATATAATGATACTCTTTTTTTCTGGTTCTATCCACATCGATCCCTGAGCTGTATTCTCCAACTCATTTCTGTATTTTGGGGCTAATGCTCAAGTAGCATTTGGAGGACCTTTGTGGGTGGATCTGTGTGTTTTTAGTCTTCCTTTCACATGGTTTTGCTTTTTGACTTTCCTCTCTCCTAAACTCCAGGCTTGCATTTCTTGCTTTGTACTCTTCAAGTCCTACAGAAACATCAAATGAACATGTTACAAAGAATACTCATCATCCAGCTGTTGTCATTCACTAGTGCCTTCAATCAACAAATATCTGTTGGATGTCTTCCACACTATTTCAGGCATTACTAATGGAGTAGTTGTACAATATTTCCAGAATGCAGGCCCTCCTGTAGTTTATAATCTAGTGGGGCTTGGCAGACAGCAAACAAATGCCTGAATCCCTCATTTAATGTTTGATAGTGATAAGTGTTATGGGGAAATTGAAGCCAGGTGAGTACAAAGACTGCAATGGAGGAGTGAGTGGGTGTTCTGGGAAGGCCTCTGAAGTAAGGGAGTGAGCTGTGAAGATCTGGGGAAAATGCTGCAAGCCCAGGAACGCTTGTTACAAAGGAAGCCTGGATAAGATTCAATGTGGTAGCAACCATGCTTACAGTGGGAAGAGTGGTAGGAAGTGTGGTGTGGAGACAAACAGACGCTGGTGCATGTAGAGCACAGTAAGGTCTTTGCATTTATTCTGAGTGACCTGGGAATCCATTGGTGAGACATGAGCTAGTTTCAAGGGCAGAAGCTGGGGTGCCTTGACAGCCTTGCTGGGCAGAGAGGCTGAGGGGCTGCCTTAGGAGAGTAGCAGTGAAGACGGAGAGGGTGGCAGACTTTGGAGCTCTCCAAAATGGGTTTCATTTAAATAAACCAGATTTAGATATTGACATCAGCTCTGCAGAGTTGAGCATATGGACAAGTGTTTCCCAAAGTAGACCCAGCATACTTCCAGTGATTTCTGAGTTAATTTTAGGTGCTCTATCACATGAATGGACCTTTTAAATTTTAGCAATTACTTATCAACTTAACATGCCTTAGGAAAGATATAAAACTTGCATATAAAACCCGTGGTCCTACATAAAGTTAATGCTTGAGATGAGGATGAAAGTATTGAGTCTATTACAAAGTTGAATGAAGAAACAGCAAAAATCATGAGGGTTGTCTCCTGAATGACTGGTTTTAGGGTGTGGTGACAAGAATTATTCAAAAGGTTGAGTTCTGAGGAATAAGTGAACAGTGACTCTGGTTTTAGGATTGTATGTAATCGTAATCACATCTTCCCACTTACTGATGAATTTTGTGAAGCTCTCTACTGAGCACCTTATAGATGATATTTCATTCTCACTGCAGTCCTAAGGGATGTGGATAATGAGACTTTGATATTCCCGTTTAACAGAAGAGGGAAGTGAAGTTCATAGGAAAGACATAATTTGCTCTAGGAAGTCTGAATTTTCAGATCCCACAAGATTACAGAAGTAATGTCTAATTTTGGTAAATTCTCTGCAAACAGGGACTTAGTTTGTTGGACACACTAATGTGCCCTTAGCACCTAGAATAGTGTCTGATACATGTTAGACATTCAGTCAATACTGCTGAATGAATGAAAGATAAAAGGAGTGGATCTTTTATTGAGGTCTGAGTCAAGAGTGGTGAGTGCTCATGTTCCTCACAGTAGGATAAGTTTTAGGATGTCATCACCTGGAGTTTTATTGGAAAGGCCGTATTTGGGCCTTATGGTGTATCCTGAATTCAGGCTTACCCAAGCTTCTAACTTGAGTCTTATATTTTCCTCCTAGTCTCCTTTAAGAGTGTCATCCACTTCTCTGGCTATAACTATGTGCCAAACTCCCAGATCTCACACTTCGGTTGTAGAATATATAAACCCACTAACAAATTTGGAGCCTCTTGAGGGCACTGTAACTTCTGGCAAGTCTCTTAACCTCCTTTGTGCCTCAGTCTTTGTCAGTAAGAGCAAGAGACAGTAGGTGGATCTGAGCCCTTTCCTGAGTAGACCTATGTGCGCCAGAAGAAAGATAGGGACAAGATGCAGAGGGAGGGTGACATGAGGTGACAGATGACTTGAAAATCAAATGGTATTCATTGTCCATTCTTCTTCAACATCCTTGTTTTGCTTTTTACCTAGAACTTGAAAAAAAATGTTTATTTTTAAGTGGGGGAGAGCAGAGAGAGTGAGAGACATAGAATCAATCCCAAGTGGCTCCATGCTTCCATCGTGGAGCCCGACACAGGGCTTAATCTCACAAACCATGAGATCATGACCTGAGCCAAAGTCAAGAGTCAGGTGTTTAACCAACTGAGCCACCCCGGCACCCCTTGCCTAGAATTTCCTAAGGAGTTAAATAATAGTTTTTCAAGGTAAGTTTTCTCAAAAGGCTTGATTTTTCTTCTTTAAAAGGCAAATTTCTGAAAGCAGTTGTTCATACACTTGGGATCCTGGGTGAAGCACTACCATGCATCAAAGAAAGCTGCACACACACTCTTTCTTTGATGGTAGCAGCCACATGGGAGTGGCCAGTGCTAGGCAGTGTATGCTAAGGGGCCCCTGTGATGGGGCAAGGGGGCTACAGACCAAACTGACCATAAAAATGGGCTCCTGAAAGGGGCAGGAGGAGCTTCCTAAAGGAAGGTTGTTATAGTGAAAATGAGCCTGGGGAGGGTGTTAGCACAAGAGGGCCTTGGCTCCAGAGGTGGGAGCAGTGGAGAGTGGGGACATGTCTGAACAAACTCGACATGTTCAGTTCTCACTGCCAGAACTGCTGTCTTCCACTCCTCCACTCATATGTGCTACCCCAGATCCCCAACTGACCCTGGCTGCACACATTTTTTGAATCCTAAAATGCATAATTTCTGCAAAACTATGAGGGGGTGGGGTATAAAGATGGAAAACTATGTTATTATCAGCCTCTGCAAAGTCCTAATCTCCTGGGTGAAAGACATAGATAAGATTTCTTCTGCAAGTCTGAGGAGAGGTAAGCTATACACTGAGATAAACACCTGCTTTGGGAGGGCAGGGTCAGGTGAACCAATTCCAGATGGCTGGATCTATGAAGCCATTTTGAAAGAGAAAGTTTTCAAATTTAGCTTTGTGGGAAGTAGGATAGGGCTTTGATGTTTGTCTTTAGGAAGAAAGGGGGCTGTAGTCCAGGCAAAGCAGACAGCTTCTTCACAGGCCTGGAAGCTGGAGAATGCCAGGGCTGGGGAAGGGTGGGGTCAGGGGGCACAGAGAACCTGAACACTGGGGAGGAGGCAATTAGGATGGGTGCTGGACCATTAGATAGAACCAGGAGAAGGTTATGGGTTACACTGTATGCCTGCTGAGTCCTGTGAACTTTATTGGTGTGCATGGTGAGCCTTTCACACTTAGGTGTGGGGCCTTCGGGAATGGATTGGTAGGAGAAGGGAGTGGTCAGATCTGTGTGTCCTAGGGGCAACAAGGAGACTGGTTCCTTTTTATAAGTTTTTCTATAGGAATTTTATTTATTTTTAGTTTTTATTTTACTTGAGAGAGAACACAAGCGTTTGTGAGTGTGGGAGGGGCAGAGGGACAGAGAGAATCGCAGGTTCCATACTCACTGTGGACCCTGATGAGGAGCTCAATCTCACAACCCTGGGATCATGACTCGAGCTGAAATCAAGGGTCAGATGCTCAATGGATGAAGCCACCCTGGCATCCCCCTGGGTAGAGGGAAGTTAGGAGAATAGTTAAAGGGCTTCAGAATATCCTTCATCCAGATTTATCAGCTGTTGAAATTTTGCTGCATTTGCTTTATCATTCTCTCATTCTCTAGCATACACATATTACTAAGAGTTTTTTTCTGAAAACCGTTTGAAATTTGCCCACGTCCTACCTCTTTACTCCCAAAATATTTTTTAGTCTTCCCTAAAAATAATGATTTTCATTTATGTAACTTCAGTGTAATTACTGAAATAAGGACATTTATATTGATACACAACTATTAACTGGTTGCAGGCTTTATTCACATTTCATTTGTCCCAATATTGTATAGGAAGGTTTCTTTCTTTCTTTGTTATAAACAAGTGATGTAGGTGGCAGTAAAATAGGCTGGATCTGAAGCTCTGGAAGTGGGAACAGGACCACCATTTCAGAGGTGGGCACAGTAGGATTTGGCAAGCGTGGGCTCTAGGAGTGAGAGAGGAAATAAAGCTGACTATGAGGCTGCAGTTTTTTAGGGTGGGTGTCGTTACCCAGCAAGGAGCTCCGGAAAGAGATTTAAAGTGCAAGGTGATCTTATGTTCTGGGTTTTGGATTTAATCCTGATCATTGGATTTCTATAGTGCATTAAAAGACAGAAAGACAGGGTAATGAGAGGCAGCTTTGTGTAGCAGTTGAGGATATGAACTTTAGGGGCACCTGGGTGGCTCAGTTCGTTAATCATCTGACTCGGTTTCAGCTCAGGTCTTAATCTCATAGGATCATGGGTTCAAGCCCCATGTTGGGCTCAGAACATCGCAGAACCTGCTTGGTATTCTCTCTCTCCCTCTCTCTCTGACCCTCCCCTGGTCCCTCTCTTCGTCTCTCTCTTAGAAATAAACTAAAAAAAAAAAAAAAAAAAAAAAAAAAAGAATGAACTTTGGAGTTGGATTGCCTAGAATACTTAATAGTTGGGTGACCTGGGGAAGTTACCTTAGTTGAGTGTGCCTCAGTTTTCTCCTCTGTGAAATGGAGAAAATAATTGTACTTGATTCACAGAGTCCTTGTGAGGTTAAACGAGTTATAATTTGTGAAGTGCTATGTTACAAGCTTGCCTGACATGTAGTGCCATATACATTTGTTGAATCAATATAATGAATTGGATTTTTTACATTTATGCTACTGAATCCTCACTAGTAAATCCATGAGGTAAATACCATTATTATTAACTGGGACTCCTGCTACTCTATTTATCCAAGGCCCAATAATTGTTGGTATAGAGAACTCACCTTGTTATACATACCAGACTATCTTCAGGCTCTCTGTATGAGCATACCCATTAGGCACTTGGAATGGGCTAGTGCCTCAGTGTTAGGTTGTGGTGGATGTTCTGAGCTGGAAATCCTCTCACAGACGTGATTGCTGGGGGCATGTGATGGATGCAGTTGCTAAGAAAAAGTGTGGAAGAAAGGACAGGAGGTTGGAGCTGTGAGAGAGAGCGGGTCGGCCAGCCACAGGTAAAAGGCATAGCAGGAGGGTGTGGTGTGAAGGAAAGGAGGCACTAAGAGAGGTTAGGAGGACTTGCCCAATGCTTGGGAGTCTAAGGATAAATTCAGAACAGAGATCTGGGTGGGGCCCTTGTGGCCTGAGAACTGACTGTTGAATTGACTTAGGGCAGAAACCTGTTTTCTGGGCTCAAGAAGAAAACAGGAAGAGGAAATGGATTCTGGGAAGTTAACAATTCTTTCAAGTAGTTTGGCAGTAAAATGAAGGAGAACTTTGGGAGATCTCTTTCCAACAGAGGCAATTGTCTTTGTCATGTAAGAGGGGAAAGGGAGAGGTTGAAGATGCAGGAAACAGTGGGGAGGGGAGAGAGCAGGCTGCCAGGGATGGAGTCAGGAGGGTGGCTGCAGGAACACTGCTCTCAGCTCAGAGAAAACCATGTGTGATGACCTATGACATGTAATGTGGAATTGGGGAAGTTGAAACAATTTCATGCAGCAGGCACTGAAGCTATTTGTTGGAAGTCAGAAGCATATTTGAGAGTATGAAAGGTTTGGAGAAAGGATTTACAATGAGGTAAAGGAGATTCTTTTGTAATAGCCAGCACTTAGGAGTATGTGAGCAGTGTGGTTCTTTAGGGCATTGTTCTGGGACTTTGTCTATGACACCCTGGAATTGACTAAGAAGAGATGAATTGGGTCAGTCTGAGCAATAGTTTTTTTTTTTTTTTAATTTTTTTATTGTTGGTTTTTGAGAGAGAGACAGAGCATGAGTGGGGGAGGGGCAGAGAGAGGGAGACACAGAATCCTAACCAGGTTTCAGGCTCTGAGCTGTCTGCATAGAACCATGATACCATGACCTGAGCTAAAGTCAGATGCTTAATCGACTTGAGCCACCCAGGCGCCCCAGTCTGAGCAACAGTTTTAATGGAAGTCACAGAGTACTAGGGAATCTCAGAGGTCAGAGAGAATTTCATTGGAAATGGTTGACCACAGCCCGTGAAGGAAGAGGAGGCCTTCTGCTAGGTTAACACTTCCCAGACATTTCCAGTGAAATACCCATAATGACAGGAAGGAAAGCTTATCTCTGAGGTTTGGGGACCTAGCTCAAGGTAGCCTATCTGAAATTTGAAAATTCTAAAGTCTTGGTGTTATCTTTAGAATACTAAAAATTCTGGGGCACCTGGGTAGCTCAGTCGCTTAAATATTTGACTTCACCTCAGGTCGTGATCACACAGTTTGTGGGTTCAAGCCCTGCTGTGGCTCTATGCTGATAGTATGGAGCCTGCTTGGGATCTCTCTCTCTTCATGTCACTTTATCCCTCTCTGATTTGTGCTGTCTCTCAAATAAACTTTAAAAAATATATTAAAAAATTGCTTGTGGATCTACATTTGAGTATTAAACTATTTATTAAAATAAGCAGCTAAAAAATATTTGCCATGTTTTTCCATGAACTAGGCCTTATACTGGGATGGCAGTGGGACTGTGAATCCTGTTTAAGAAGCCTGGGAGGAAAAACATAAAGAGCAGAATCACCAGGAGAGAACAATGAGGGGCATAAATTTCATAGGAGGCAGACAGTAAGAGATGTGGTAAAGTTTGAGGTGGTAGCTAGAGAGGAGGATGTCATAATGTCAGATATTAAACATAAGACCATTGTTAACTGATAATGGGTCTAAAGTAAGATCAAGCCAGTGAGTGAGTGAGATGAAGAGAGAGAGGCTACCTTGGGTGACCTGAATCTCACCAAGTTGCTCCTGACTTAGAACCTGGATATCAAATTTCTGTGTTGTGGTACACAGAAAAAAATTAATGTTTAAGATTTTTTGCTTTTATTATTATTTTTTTACAATTTACATCAAAGTTAGTTAGCATATAGTGCAACAATGACTTCAGGAGTAGATTCCTTAATGCCCCTTACCCATTTAGCCCACCCCCCTCCCACAATCCTTCCAGTAACCCTCTGTTTGTTCTCCATATTTAAGAGTCTGTTATGTTTCATCCCCCTCCCTTATGCTTCCCTTCCCTTATGTTCATCTGTTCTGTGTCTTAAAGTCCTCCTATAAGTGAAGCATATGGTATTTGTCTTTCTCTGATTAATTTTGCTTAGCATAATACCTTCTAGTTCCATCCACGTAGTTGTAAGTGGCAAGATGTCATTCTTTTTGATTGCTGAGTAATACTCCAGTGTGTGTGTGTGTGTGTGTGTGTGTGTGTGTGTGTGTGTGTGTATCACACACACACCACATCTTATTTCTCCATTCATCCATCTATGGACATTTGGGCTCTTTCCATACTTTGGCTATTGTTGATAGTGCTGCTATAAACATGGGGGTGCATGTGCCTCTTTGAAACAGCACACCTGTATCCCTTGGATAAATGCCTAGTAGTGCAATTGCTGTGTCGTATGGTAGTTCTATTTTTAATTTTCTGAGGAACCTCCATACTGTTTTCCAGAGTGGCTGCCCCAGTTTGCATTCCCACTAGCAGTGCAAAAGATATCCTCTTTCTCTGCATCCTCGTCAATATCTGTTATGGCCTGAGTTGTTAATGTTAGCCATTCTGACAGGTGTGAGGTGGTATCACATTGTGGTTTCCATTTGTATTTCCCTGATGATGAGTGATGTTGAGCATTTTTTCATGTGTTGGTTGGCCATCTGGATGTCTTCTTTGGAGAAGTGTCTATTCATGTCTTTTGCCCATTTCTTCACTGGATTATTTGTTTCTTTGGGTGTTGAGTTTGATAAGTTCTTTACAGATTTTGGATACTAGCCCTTTATCTGCTATGTCATTTGCAAATGTCTTCTCCCATTCTGTCGGTTGCCTGTTAGTTTTGCTGATTGTTTCCTTCACCGTGCAGGAGCTTTTTATTTTGATGAGGTCCCAGTCATTCATTTTCACTTTGGTTTCCCTTGCCTCTGGAGACGTGTTGAGTAAGAAGTTGCTGAGGCCAAGATCAAAGAGGTTTTTGCCTGCTTTGTCTTGGAGGATTTTGATGGCTTCCTGTCTTACATTGAGGTCTTTCATCCATTTTGAGTTTATTTTTGTGTGTGGTGTAAGAAAGTGGTCCAGGTTCATTTTTCTACATGTCACTGTCCAGTTTTCCCAGCACCATTTGCTGAAGAGACTGTCTTTTTTCATTGGATATTCTTTCCTGCTTTGTCAAAGATTAGTTGGCCATAGGTTTGTGGGTCCATTTCTGGGTTCTCTATTCTGTCCCATTGAGCTGAGTGTCTGTTCTTGTGCTAGTACCATACTGTCTTGATGGTGGTATAGCTTGAAGTCTGGGATTGTGATGCCTTCTGCTTTGATTTTCTTTTTCAAGATCGCTTTGGTCATTCGGGGTCTTTTCTGGTTCCATACAAATTTTAGGATTATTTGTTCTAGCTCCGTGAAGAATGCAGGTGTTACTTTGATAGGGATTGTGTTGAATATGTAGATTGCTTTGGGTAGTATAGACATTATAACAATATCTGTTCTTCCTATCCAGGAGCATGGAATCATTTTCCATTTCTTTGTGTCTTCTTCAATTTCTTTCATAAGCTTTCTATAGTTTTCACTGTATAGATTTTTCACCTCTTTGGTTAGATCTATTCTTAAGTATTGTATGGGTTTTGGTGCAATTGTAAATTGGATCAATTCCTTGATTTCTCTTTCTGTCGCTTCATTGTATAAGAATGCAACCGACCTCTGTGCATTGATTTTATATCCTGCCACTTTGCTGAATTCATGGATCAGTTCTAGCAGTTTTTTGGTGGAATCATTTGAGTTTTTCATATAGAATATCATGTCATCTGCAAATAGTCAATGTTTGACCACCTCCTGGCCAATTTGGATGCCTTTTATTTCTTTGTGTTGTCTGATTGCTGAGGCTAAGACTTGAAATACTATGTTGAATAACAGTGGCGAGAGTGGACATCCCTGTCTTGTTCCTGCCCTTAGGGGGAAAGCTCTCAGTTTGTCCCCATTGAGGATGATATTAGCATTGGGTTGTTCATATACGGCTTTTATGATTTTGAGGTATGCTCCTTCTATCCCTACTTTCTTGAGGGTTTTTATCAAGAAAGATGCTGTATTTCGTCAAATGCTTTTTCTGCATCAGTTGAGAGGATCATATGGTTCTTGTCCTTTCTTTTATTGATGTGATGTATCATGTTAATTGTTTTGTGGATATTGAACCAGCCCTGCATCCCAGGTATAAATCTTGCTTGGTCCTGGTGAATAACTTTTTTAATGTGTTGTTGGATCCAGTTGGCTAATACCTTGTTGAGGATTTTTGCATCCATATTCATCAGGGAAATTGGTCTATAGTTCTCCTTTTTAGTGGGGTCTCTCTGGTTTGGAATCAAAGTAATGCTGGCTTCATAGGATGAGTTTGGAAATTTTCCTTCCATTGCTATTTTTTGGAACAGCTTCAAAAGAACAGGTGTTAAGTCTTCCTTAAATGTTTGGTAGAATTCCCCCTGGAGAGCCATCTGGCCCTGGACTCTTGTTTTTTGGGAGATTGATTACTAACTCAACTTCTTTACTGGTTATAGGTCTGTTCAAATTTTCTATTTCTTCTTGTTTCAGTTTTGGTAGTGTATATGTTTCTAGGAATTTGTCCATTCCTTCCAGATTACCCATTTTTATTGGCATAATTGTTCATAATATTCTCTTATTATTGTTTTTAATTCTGCTGTGTTGGTTGTGATCTCTCCTCTTTCATTCTTGGTTTTATTTGGGTCCTTTCCTTTTCCTTTTTGATCAAACTGGCTAGTGGTTTATCAATTTTGTTAATTCTTTCAAAGAACCAGCTTCTGGTTTCATTGTTCTGTTTTTTTGGTTTCGATAGCATTGATTTCTGCTCTAATCTTTATTATTTCATGTCTTCTGCTGGTTTTGGGTTTTACTTGCTGTTCTTTTTCCAGTTCTTTAAGGTGTTAGGTTAGGTTGTGTACCTGAGACCTTTCTTCCTTCTATAGGAAGGCCTGGATTGCTATATACTCCCTCTTATGACCACCTTTGCTACATCCCCGAGGTTTGGGGCTGTGGGGTTATTATTTTCATTGGTTCCCATGTACTTTTTAATTTCCTCTTTGACTTCTTGGTTATGCCATTCATTCTTTAGTAGGATGTTCTTTAGTCTCCAAGTATTTGTTACTTTTCCAATTTTTTTCTTGTGGTTGTTTTCAAGTTTCCTAGCATTGTGGTCTGAAAATATGCATGGTATGATCTCGATCTTTTTGTACTTGTTGAGGGCTGATTTGTGTCCCAATATGTGGTCTATTCTGGAGAACATTCCATGTGCACTGGAGAAGAATGTATATTCTGCTGCTTTAGGATGAAATGTTCTGAATATATCAGTTAGGTCCATCTGGACCAGTGTGTCATTCAAAGCCATTGTTTCCTTGTTGATTTTGTGTTTAGATGATCTGTCCATTGCTGAAGGAGGGTGTTGAAGTCCCCTACTATAATGGTATTATTATCAATGAGTGTCTTTATGTTTGTGATTAATTGATTTATATATTTGAGTGCTCTCATATTTGGAGCATAAATGTTTACAATTGTTAGGTCTTCTTGGTGGATAGACCCCTTAATTATGATATAATGTCCTCCTTCATCTCTTCTTACAATCTTTATTTTAAAGTCTAGATTGAGTGATATAAGCATGGCTATTATGGCTTTCTTTCATCGGCCATTAGCATGATAGATGGTTCTCCATCCCCTTATTTTTAATCTCAAGGTGTCTTTAGGTCTAAAGTGGGTCTCTTGTAAACAGTATACAGATGGATCTTGCTTCCTTATCCAATTCTGTTACCCTATGTCTTTTGATTGGAGCATTAAGTCCATTGATGTTTAGAGTACTGAAAGACAAGAATTTATTGCTATTATGTTTCTTGTAGAGTTGGAGTGTCTGGTGGTGGTCTCTGGTCCTTTCTAGTCTTTGTCGCTTTTAGTCTTTATTTATTTTTTTCATCTTTTTTCCCCTCAGAGAGTTCCTTTTAAAATTTCTTGCAGGGCTGTTTTAGTGGTCACAAACTCCTTTAATTTTTGTTTGTTTGGGAAACTTTTAATCTCTCTTTCTATTTTAAATGACAGCCTTCCTGGATAAAGAATTCTTGGCTGCATATTTCCCCTATTCAGAACACTGAATATATCCTGTCACTCCTTTCTGGACGGCCAAGTTTCTGTGGATAGGTCTGCTGCAAACCCGATCTGTCTTCCCTTGTAGGTTAAGGACTTTTTTCCCTTGCTGCTTTCATGATTCTTTCCTTGCCTGAGTTTTTTGTGAATTTGACTATGATATGCCTTGTTGATGGTTTTTGTTGAATCTCATGGGAGTCCTGTGTGCTTCCTGGATTTTGATGTCTGTCTTCCCTAGGTTAGGAAAGTTTTCCAGTATGATTTGCTCACATAACCCTTCTACCCCTTTTTCTCTCTCTTCATCTCCTGGGACCCCTATGATTCTGATGTTGTTCCTTTTTAATGAGTCACTGGTTTCTCTAATTCTTAAATTGTGCTCTTTTGCCTTAGTCTCTCTCTTTTTTTTCTACTTCATTATTCTCCATAAATTTGTCCTTTATATTGTTCATTCACTGTTCTGCCTCATCCATTCTTGCCACCATGGCATTTATTCGAGATTGCAGCTCAGTTATAGCATTTTTTATTTCATCCTGACTAAATTTTACTTCTTATATCTCCGCAGAAAGGGATTCTAATATATTTTTGACTCCAGCTATTATTCTTATTTTCATGATTCTAAAATCTGGTTCAGACATTTTGCTTGTATCTGTGTTGGTTAAGTCCCTGCTGTCGTTTCTTCCTGCTCTTTCTTTTGGGGTGAATTCCTTTGAAAATTTGAAAAAATGAATACAGTGAAATAGAATAAAATGAAATGGTGGAAGTAAAATAGAAATTGAAAAATTTATAAAATTAAAAAATATAGTAGAAAAAAATATTTTAATAAAAATTGAAAATAAAAACAAATATTTCTCTTTCTGTATTCAAGAAAAAGAAAAGAAACAAAAAAGAAACAAAAAAGAAAATTGAATAGATGGACCAATGAACAGACTGAAATACGGTTGAAATTACACCATTTGCCCTAGAAGTCAAACTATGAAGCACTTTGTAGTCCATAAACTAAGCAGGCAGAGAGACTTGTGTTCCTGAAGAGCTAGGTTGGCCTAGTTGGGCGGGGCTTAGTGTAATGGCTCCATTCTCCACTAGATGGCGCTGCTAGCCTACTGGGGTGGATTGTTGTGGCACATGTAGGTATGTATGCTCATGTGCAGGAGGTGTGAAAATGATGTTACCCAGCTACCCAGTCTCTCATATCAGAATTCTGTTCTCCCCGATCAGCAATTGTGCACTGTCCTTTGTTTCTGGCTTCCATCCACTTCCATCCTCCCTCCTGAGTTTTATCTCAGATGTGGCTGTTTTTCCTGACCCCTTATTTCTGAGGGACTGTGGCTTTGACCTGTTCTGCCACTCTGTGGGAGGGTCTCACTGAGCAAAGGCTGGGTACTAGCCACACCTAGGACTGTTTGTGGGACCATGCTGCTGCTGATGCCCAGAGACTGTGGCTGGGTGCCAGCTTGCCCCAGAAAAAGTTCATGCAATCATGTAGCAGCAGTGGTTCAGGGATTATGGAAAATCACAACACACATCTGGCACCAGGCCTCACCCTTAATGACCTTGTTCCATGACCAGTGAATGTGGTTGTTCTCTGGGGTCTGCTGGGGTAGCCACACGGACTCTACCAAATGTCCTCCCAGCAGGGGAACCACCTCTCCCTGTGTGGCCTAAGGACTTCATTCTGCTCCTGGGGATTTGCCCTTCCCACCAGAGCACCACCAGGTTTCATGGTGTGGAGTTTCAAACTCTGCGCTACTGCTGTTTATAGAGTCTTAGTGGAATTTAAACTTTCTCCTTGGTCCTTTATCCCTTTTTAGTTCAGTCCCTGTGGCTGTTTCCACTTCTCCATTTTTCTCTCCAGCTGTTTTTGGTGGGGGGGGTGCTTTTCCCATACTCTGCCCCCCCACCCCCTCTGTCGTATCTCCACAAGTGTAAACAGCTCCCTGCCCTCTGTGACTTCTCTCCTCCCCAGTTCACCTCTCCGCGCCGTGTACCTGATGAGTTCTGTGGTTCAGGTTGTGCAGATTGTTGTGTTAGTCCTCAAATCCGTTTTTAGGTGTGCAGGATGGTTTAGTGTTGGTCTGGCTGTATTTTATGGACACGAGACACAAAAATACCTCCATGCTGTTCTGCGATCTTGGCTCCTCCTTTCATCACCAAATTTTTGTTTTTAATGGTTTTTTTTTTTTTGAGAGAGAGAGAGACAAAACTTGAGCAGGGGATGGGCAGAGAGAGGGGGAGACACAGATTCCGAAGCAGGCTCCAGGCTCTGAGCTGTCAGCACAGAGCCCGATGCTGGGCTTGGACCCATAAACTGTGAGATCATGACTTGAGCTGAAGTCGGAGGCTCAACTGACTGAGCCACTCTGGCGCTCCCCAAAAATTAATGTTTAAAAAAAAACCTTTTGTAAAATAGTAAACCCAACATTAATTTTTTTTTTAGAAATGTTTATTTAGAGAGAGAGAGAGAGAGAGTGTGTGTGTGTGTGTGTGTGTGTGTGCATGAGAGAGCAGGGAAAGGACACAGAGAGAGGAAGAGAGAATCCCAAGCAGGCCTCATACCAAGCTCAGGGCCTGATGTAAGGCTGGATCCCATGACTGTGAGATCACAATCTGGGCTGAATTCAAGGGTCAAATGCTTAACTGACTGAGACACCCAGGCACCCCAACCCAACATGTATTTTTGAGCATTATCTTGAAGTCAGAGGGAGATGAATAGAGCCTATTTAAATCGCTATACCTTTGGTATCTGCCTCTTGTCTTACAGCCTTGTTAAAAGTGGAAGTAAGAACTATACACTTACAATGTCAGTTGTGACACTGAATCATTTCTAAATGAATGTATTTTTCAATTCAGTGATAGGAGACAGCCTTATTTATCTTTGGAGGTCTCTGTCTTGAACTGCAAGCAGATGATTTGTGTAATCAGTGGCTATTTCATGAGAGTAAGGAAGCTGTCATTTGTGCCCATCTTGTTCCTATATCTCAAAATATGGTTTCAGGCAAATACTTCTATTGTACCGGTGGGTGGACTTTGGCAGTGGTGGATAACACGGCCAAATCAGTAATAATATCAGAAATCTCATGTTAGCCAGTTGTTCCTGGAGTCTTGAAAATTAATTCTAATGTCTGATGCTGATAACTTCCATTGGTAGATAACTTCCCTGTTTTTCTCCTCTTTTTTTGAGCTCAAAAAGCATACAAGTAACAAATGTTTACAGTAGAAAGGAGCTAAGTGACTGGAATAGAAATCTTGGGCCATCCCACACCGACCAATGTGAAGGTCTCTGTGCATGTTTTTTCAAACTTTATTTTAAGCTATTTCATAACAAATTTATGTTTATACAAATGAAACTTTAGGTAGTTTCTGTCTTGTGATTTATGGAAGTCAGATTTATGGAGGGCGAGCATTTAGTTTCTTTTTTAAACTACTTAAGGAAAATTATCTGAAACTTAGTTAAAAGAATAATAAAGCAAGAGCAGGAGGGTATAAGTTAATCATATATATTGAGGAGTGTTTATTGAGCTTAGGAGGTATTCGGAAAGTGGGTTCATTTTCCCCATTTGGGTCTGGTGTTTTTATTTTTTCCTTCATCCTTCAAAATGTGTCAGCGTGATGGGTGGCAACTAAGATCCCATGCTTCCCATTGACTTGCTCTCTTCCCTGCTGAGATTTTTGGCTGTCAGGATCAGCTGGGCTTCCAGGGGAAGCTGAATTCAGCGCACCGATTAGCTTACCAACCTTGGTGACCCTGAACTGTTCTGGGGTATCTTTTCATCTCCTTTGCTTCCTGCACAGCTGCCCTATCTGTGGGATGGCCTGTGATGGGAACAGCTGGTCTGATGACTGAATCCCTGTGATCAGCCTTTCTGCTGATGAGAAGGACTTTCTACCTGATGGCATTTCTCTAATTTTACTTACAAACTTAGGCTTATTTCTGATTACACTGGGCTAGTTGTAAAACACTAAATTCAAGTTGATTGATGACTATAATTCCTTCCCTTCAATATTCTGAATGATTCAAAGATGAAGCTACCAGCATTCTTATTCTTTGAAAGCATTTGATTCATTTTCACAAATAGAAAAATTACATGGTTTTCTGGAGATGTTGATGTGTTCTCCTGGGAGGGTTGGACCTCTGCTCATTGAGAATCATCAGACAAAACAAACAAACAAGCAAACAAAACACAGATTACAGTCTGGGTGTGTGTGTGTAGGAGGGAGAGGAAGAGGGAGAGAAGGCAAAGAAATGCCTCAAAATTTAACTCATAAGAACAGTTTTATCATTGGATTAGGGATTAAAGACTGAATAAAAAAGTAGATTATTGTAAAATTTGTATGAACTTGCTGCATGTATGTACTTTTAATGATGAATAAAGCTTAAATAGTTTCTCACAAAAGGGAGTCCATACTGAAATCATCTGGGAAATGTGGGAATGGACAGGTGGTTGGAGCTTGGCTGTGGCAGGAAAGGATAATTGTTTGTTGTGGTGCCTCATGCCAGGGTGTTGGTCACTGAATCTTCATTCTTCATTTCCATCTGGGAAGACCCCAGCCTAGTAGCATGATGGTGTGGCTGCCTTCTGATGGGACAGTGTGCCTGCCTACTTGTGTTGCTGCTTTAGCTGAGCCTTTCCAGGGGTTATCATGTTAAGCATTCGTGGTCATCCAGATTGTTTTATAAAGTTAGAAATGTCCTGGCCTCACCACAGACATGCTGATTCAGTCTCTGTGGGATGTTGTTTGGGAATCTGTATGTTAGAAAAGCTCCCAGAATAACTGTAATGTGTGGTCATGTTTAAGAACTGCTAGTGTGTAAGTAATGGCAGGCAGTAGGGCAGTTTGGCTGGAAACATTGTAGGAAGAATGTGTGTGTGTGTGTGTGTGTGTGTGTGTGTGTGTGTGTGTGTGTTGAGTAACAGCTGTGAGGTGAAACCAGGCTGCTGGGATTAGCCAAGAAGCAGCAGGAGAGACACATTAGCCAGGTGTAAAGGATGTAGCCTTAGGCCTTCCCAAAATCTCCCTCCTCTAGGGTGTGAGCTTCTGGAAGACACTGATTGGTCCTGGCTAAATCTTGCATTCCCAGGCCCGGTGCTGGCTTGGCTCCAGAAAGGACCATCACAGTGTTTTATTTTAAACTTATGCACTGTTTGCCTTTGATTTTCTACAACATGCAGGAATCCAACTGTCCAACTTGACTTGGTATGTTTGTAGATTTCTGATGCTTCTCTGGTTTCATAGGTTTCTCTTTTATTTGTTATGCCTTTCATTAGGATGACAATGTACAAGTTTAACAGATTGAATAGCATTGCAGATAAACAACAGAAGCTGGAAGTACATATGATGCTTCTGTTATATACCCAAAGTCTGTTATATATGACGATAATGAAGTTTTATTTACTTCTTGGGAGCACCAAGCATAAACAATCTCTAATGAGAAAAAAGAACCTGATGGGAAAGAAAAATGCTGAATGCCAATGGATGGCAATTATTTATGGAGCTCTGGGCTCTGAGTTAATGAGGGGTCATTATAAGGGAAACCATGGCCTTCAGTTTGGTGCAGTTAGGATGACTTTATAGCCCAGTTTGCAAGACCATCTTGGCTTTGCCTCTGGAGCTGGTATTCCATTTTATAGTCAGTGGTGTCCTGCTTTAGATAATATTACATGTTCACCGTGAGTATAGGAGAGAGAGGGAAGATGTTTCCTGGCATCACTGAATAGCACTCGTTTCAGCCTGTAATTTATCTTATTCCAGGCTACCCCTAACATTTGTGAGCCCAGGACAAGAGCTTTCCTGTCCCACAGCCTTATCTCTGCTCTGTGTGGAACTGAATGAGTCTTGTAGGAACAAGTGTAGATGAGGCCGTCTGCTCATTCAAACTCTATCTACACCCACTGTCCAACAACTGCCCATGGTCACTTCTTAAGCCTGAGGGTGTGCACTCTGGCCATGAAGTAGTCTGCCCTTAGGAGGGTAAAGACCCACACAGTGCCTTCTAAATGACTTTAGACCATTTGGGGCAGGGAATTCCAGTGTTATGGGTATCTAGGGAATGGTCTAGAAGGTGGGTATGTCTCCCAGCCTTGTAGGCTTCTAGCTTCATGGGGATGCATGGTAAGAAGAGGGAAGAAGAGGAGCACTCTAAAGCACCAGCCCCAAGTTAGGGTTACATGCCTCAGCCTTTCAGACACCCTGGTTCCAACACACCCTCGAACATCCCTGGAAAGCAGGTTCATTATGGAATTTTGAAGTGTTTGTAATAAGAACACTTCAGACATGAATCGCACTTTGTCCAGAGATATCCTACATCTGATGTGATAGAAGGTCCTTGTCCTACCTGTGACTGGCTTGTCCTTAAATGCCACATGTTTATGATAACTCTGGTTTTCAGCCTACAGCAAAAACTTAAACTATGTGGTTAAATGTTTTTAAAGTCAACCAAAGGGAAGCCACCTCTCTCCAGTGTTTTTCATCAATGGAAATTTGGTGAATGTTAACCAAGTGTGTGGGTGTGAAGATAGAAAAACTGTTTGCTCAGCCATTCCCACTGTGGTTTTGTTTATCTGAGATCAGTCAAATGGAAAAGACTTTCCTCTATTGTGATTACAGAATTAAATCTTTGCCAGTTCTCAGATATTTCTTCTGTGTTCATTTGTGAAAATATTTGGAGTAATTGCTTTTTTTTAATGTTTATTTTAGACGAGGGGGGGAGAGAGAGAGAGAACACGAACAAGCGGGGGAGGGGCAGAGAAAGAGGGAGACACAGAATCGGAATCAGGCTCCAGGCTCTGAGCTGTCAGCACACAGCCAATGTGGGGCTCGAACCCATGAACCGTGAGATCATGACTTGAGCTGAAGTTGGACCCTTAACCACCTGAGCCACCAAGGTGCCCCTTGGGGTAATTATTGAAGTCAGTAAACACTTTGTCTTTTTCCTCCTTAGCATTGAGCTAGCTCACAGGGCAAGCAGGTATTTTCCAGTGCTGGAAGTACTTTGCTTTTTGGGGATTATTGGAAGCTCTGTAGACAGGGTCACGGTGTATAGCACAGAGATGGTACTCTCACAATAAACACATGGAAAAGATAAGCGTTTGAAGAGAGGAGCTGAAAATCATTTTATTTTTTGCACTTTTTCTTTCTTTATTTTTCTTTCTTTTTATTTTGAGGGCGCTCATTCTTTTCCTAATAGTAATCTAGATGAGGGAAAATAGACTCCACTAAGGATATACAGAAGTAATTTTAGGGGTGCCTGGGTGGCTCAGTCGGTTAAGTGCCCGACTTCAGCTCGGGTTATGATCTCACGGTTCAGGGGTTCGAGCCCCGTGTCAGGCTTTGTGCTGACACCTGGGAGCCTGGAGCCTGCTTCCAATTCTGTGTCTCCCTCTCTCTCTGCTCCTCCTCTACTCACACTCTGTCTCTCTCTTTCTCTCTGTCTCAAAAATAACACAAATGTGAAAAAAATTTTAAAAAAAACTAATTTTATACAATCAATAATTTTTGCCAATAGTTGCATCAAAAATAAGTTGGCAAACTCCTCTATGCAGGCATTTATGTTGATTAGCTTGTCTGGGATCTGAACAGCTATGGCTTTTCCATTTTAAAAATGTTTCCAGTTTAATAATCAGTATACGATTTCCCTGGAATTAATAGTGTAAAGTGATGCTTCAGACAACTGTGCTATTGCCCATTTGTAACCAATAAAACTGGTACCAAGTCATGCTGCTTTGGGTGTGTTAATTGTTAATTAATTGTTCAGTAGCATGGTGCTCTTGGTATCTAAGCTTTAAAGAAGCTAGTCTGCCTTTATTTGGTTGTAACTAGGGACTCAACTGAGCAGGAATTATTATTCAGATATTTGCTTGTTCCGGTTTTGGTATCCAGTGGTGGGAGAATGAGGAGGGGTGCATTGAGGTTGCAGAATAAATATCAGATGGGACCTGGTGTGCAGCATGTATGCTTACTCATTATCATTGCGAGTTGCTCATTACTGCTTTTCTTCTTTGATTACTGAAAACTTCCATTATTCACAATTTAATTTAGCTTTACCAACTCTAGTCCCCCAGGGCAGCCTGAACACCAGGCTTGATAAAGTCCAGATAGGTTTTAATTCTCTTTTGTCAAACCCAAGAGAGAACTTTTGGAGACAGTGCTGATTAATGTATCTTAAACAAAACACCAACTGTAGGAATTCTGATGTGTAATGAAGCCCAAGGAGGGATAGGCTTCATTCCAAAATGTTGAAAACAGATAGAATTTAAACAAACAAATGTGACATACTTTCTTAACTATTTCCCAAGAGGGGAAGATACTAGAAGAGTGGTAATTTGAAGATAGAAATGGTACAGTAGTGACAGGATAGCTCAGCTCTTGTGGTTCTCACACATACATAGTGGAGAGTGTGACAGATAGTAGGAGCTCAACAAATTGTTAACTGAATACATAAATAGATCTCATCTTGTTCTGAGAAATTTCAAAGCAGAGAACACCTGGTCTGAATATTCATATCAACCACAGATACTCAGCACTGCTATGTTTTGTGCTGTCCCACACATGTCATTTGATTTATTCTTTTCTGGAATAATTCCCCATTGTATAGCTGACATTGAGGCTCACTGAAGTGTTCAACAACTTCTTCATGGCCTTTAAGAATTAGAATTGGAATTGGAATGTGAGTCCTCTGACTCTGAATTGAGAGTGCTAGGATTTCAGGACTACCTGCTCTTTGGAAGTCCTATTCCAGAGCAGTGTAAACAGGAGTTGGAAAAACTAAGGTGGAATCACTATTCACCCTTCCATAAAGAAGAATAAAGTGAACTGGTGAGTATTTGGATACGTCAATAAAAATAAGAGTTAAAAGATTGTATAGAGAGTCTATACAAGGATGTCCAAACACCCTTCAAAAGGCCCAAGCCCTGGGCACTGGAACAGTGTAAGCAGAGAAGGAAGGAAATGTGTCTAAATGCTTCTAAGCCATTTCTTTTGTTCTTCAAGTCAAGTCTTCTGTCTCTAAATCAAAATTTCGAGGAAAGCTTATGACAGATGAGACTTTTGGAAGAAGGAGAGAGACCTTATAACCCATCCGTTTGCATCCTCGTGTTACTTGGTCAGGTTGTTAAAACTTTAAATTTCATATACATTCTGTCTCTTCAGGTACACTACAAGCCTGTTAGGACACATTTCTTTTTTGTCTTCCTATTACTCTGCCCATATTCAGAGGCTTCCCAGCAGGAAAGGTGTTACAAGAAGAGAGAAAGAAAGGGAAGATTCATTATTAAATTTGGCTTTTTCACATCACTTAGCCTTGACCCATGATGATTGTAGACTGAGAATAAGGAGAGAGAAATTGAGACAAAAACTTGGTTCTCTGCTTGGTTGCTAACTATGAGCTCACAAAGCTCACTACAGGAAGCTAGTGTTAGCTTATTCTTAAGCAGTACATATTTTGTGTCTAGGATTTTCTTGCTGAAGGAAATACATCTTCTTGTGCTGTAAACTCTGTGATATTAAAACCAAAATAATTTGAGCACCTGAGCTGAGGTAATTTTAGCGCTTATGTTCATTATTTTCGCTACACAACACAGCAAATACTATCCCGTCTCCTGCTTGGAATAGGAGATACAACCAGTTAGATTTTCTGGTGAATCCAGATGAAGACAAAAATTTCTTATCAACAGTAAAGACACCCTTGGACCTGGGGCAAGAGTCCCTTACTTTAAAGGGCCAAGGGGCATTGTCATGGAAAGCACCCTCACCCCCACTTCTGAACCACTCAGGACACTATATTCCCCTGCCTAAGGAATCCCCTAATTACTTCTAGAACATGTGTGGGCCTCTCTTGGGGTCAAATCTCCCAAGGTTGAACTCCACCCCTCATGTGTGAGCATTCCTAGGACTAAAGAGTGTGCGATTGTATGTGAACCTTGGAAGGGCAGGCTGGAGTGTCCCCTTGAAAGGCTCCTCTCACTAAAGAACAGAATGAAAGCTGGGAAAGAGAAGGACAGTGGGCTACTGGCTGGGGGCCTTTGGCTCCATTAATTTTATAGATGGGATCATATTTCAAGATCTATATCGGGAAGCCATTTTAAATGAGTTGGATGTAAAGCACACTACTTGGAGTAACTGGTCTTTAATTGACCACTGAGGTCCTCGCATACCTTCCTGGTCTGAGTGTGGAGCAGTAGTGGTTATTGTTCTATGGACACGAGTGATGTAAGAGCTAGGGATGCCTGTTCTTCAGAGACATCTCTAGAGAGTCTCTACTAGTGGTGATGGTGATGATCATTGTTAATTCATCAACAATGAAATCTTTGATTTTCTGTAAATTTGTCCCTTGCCTTGAATGCTAGACTGTAAAGGAGTGTGTGTGTGTATGTGTGTGTATTTGTTTGTTATAGTATGTTCAGGATTCTTATTGTTGAGTTCTGAGTACTTAACTTTTTTACTCTGGTTTGTACTTGTAGCTTGTTCAGAACCTTAACCAATTTTGTGTGAGCCTATTTTACATTATGTCTTCTCACCATTAAATGTATGGTCTCTGAGCTCAGGAAGACCATTTACACATTACTTTAAAATAGAGTCTTTATTTCTTTCCTCTCTACTTCTCTCTTTCTGAGCTTTATTTATGCTTACTGCCTCCCAGGTCCTGTGCTAGCATTCTCTTGTGCTTATTTTTTTAATGATAATGTATGATTGTTTAAAAAGTCATTGTTTAGTGTTCAGTAAACACCTAATAGAAGATAACCATCTCTTTACAAATATTTACAGAGATTTAAAGTTATATTTCAATATCTGAGTAGTTTGCATTTATTTTTCTTCTTGGAGAGAAGAAGATAACTGTAGGTGTTTGTTACCATGTAAAAAAATGCCTATGAAAATTCTCAGGTTTTATGCTCAGTAATTAGGGGTATGTACTGTTATTTAGAACTTTATTTTGTTCTCTCATCTGCATATACTTTTTTCTTAAAGTTCATTTATTTTGAGAGAGAGAGGGGCAGAGAGAGAAAGAGAGACACCAAATCCCAAGCAGGCTACATGCTATCATGACCTGAGCCAAGATCAAGGGTCAGATGCTTAATTAAATGAGCCACCCATGCACCCCTCAACTATATGTACTTTTGTAGTGTCTTCTCTTTTTTATGAAATGCTTTACCCTGCTCCCCCCTCTTGCTCCACCATGTCTCTGGATTTCTCTGTCCTCATTCTCTGCCTCTCCACTCTCTTCCCCCTGCTCTTGCCATGTACTCCTCTCTGCCTGCTTCTCTGTCATGTACACTTTATCCTCATGTATGTGCCCTTTGTCTTTGTCTGGTTTTATATCTATCAGGAGAAGGGCCAGCCATCTTTTATTGTAACAAATGGCATCCACATATAAGGCCCCAAGTCAGAGAGTAGAGAGTCACCAGTTTCCGGGTCGTCAGAATCTCTTGAGATTAATCATGTAGTAGAGTCCTCCTCATGGAGGAACTAGAAGACTGGTTCAGTGAATTCTTTAACCAGCCTGAGGCTAAACAATGACCAGGTTCCTTACCTTCTATTTCCCAGTCCAATTCTTTTCTTAAAAACACTTCTAGATTCACTCAAGTAAAAATAAATAAGCCACCAAAAGTTAATAGACTTGATGTAGGTGTACTTCTGTGGTGACAAGGAAGGAGAAGAAAACTGGGACACGAACACAAAAGAACTTAAGAGATGCCCTGATAAGTTGTTTCCTCAAAAAATCACTTTAAGATAGCTTAGAAATTTATGGTAACAACTACAGACAAACAAATTCAGGTAAGTCACTGCAGACCAGAATGTACTTAAGTTAGAGGGCAAGATGTCAATGTATGCAGGGGAGGATGAGCTACAGACCTTTCAATTGCAAAAAATATTTTGTAAAAACTTAAAGGAGTTGGTTCTTTCCCTTGATTTTTCTTATTCTGTGGCAAAATGTCCAACAAATTTAATGCTTAAACTGAAATCAGTATACTGTAATTTTCTTGGGTTAATATAAATTTAAAACTCTTCAGTCTAGACCAGCTGTAAATCCTATTCCCCAAAGAGCTTCATTTTATCATTATTTACAGTTAACAAGACATTTATGATCTTTTTGGTTGTCTCTGGTGGAATATTGTTGGCACTGCTTTCCTGACTTGAAATTCTCATGTGCATGGAAATCTAGTTAGGAAAATGAGTAAGTAAATAACTTCCCCTAAGAGTATAATCTCTCCTTTGTGACATAAATTAGATACGCATTCACATCTATGGAATAATTCCCAGTTTTGCAATTAAATAATCTGATCTGCACAAGCAAACATGCCAATCTCTTTCTAGTCTAGGAGAATTCAGTCAACTTTGTACTTGGGCAAACGAGCTGTGCTTTTAAATAGATGCATCCTTTTCTCAAAATTGGATTATAAAGAGCTGATTTCAGCTGCAGTCAGATGGGTAACTAAACAGCAAAGGTAAGAGGCTTCTGACTGTGTATGTTTACAGTGTTAATTGAAAAAACAAAATGTGATTTTTAATCCTAAAGATAACTTGACCAATGCACATGTATAATGATGTGAAGTTCCTTGGCTTCACCTTTCAATCTTGAAGTTGCTGGTACATTTCATACTAGTTTTCTCACAGAGAGTGGACAAAGTCTGATTGGAGAAATTTGATGTCACTTTATGTTTTCTGGAGTGTAAGTAGTTGGAGGAAAAAATGAAGATGCTCCTTTTAAAACAGTTTTTTTTTTTTTTTAATTTTGTGTTTTCCTCCTTCAGCTGTGTGATGCTTTGATTTCTCAGATACGTTTAACAGTCTGGGATCTTGTCTGGACTGATTTTTAAAATACTGGGAACGTTCTTTCTCAGTGTCTCTGTTGTCTCTCAAATGTCATGGACGTTTGACTGTTTAAAAAGCTTGTTTGTAGCATTCATTACATTTTACTTCATATTAAAATAATTTGGCAAGCAAATATGGCTTCTGTAGCAAATTCTAAGCTTTTTGAGAGCAGCCTCCATAATCTCCTTCTTCTTTCCCCAGGGTCTTTTAGTTGGTTGGTGAAATGTTCGTGGACTCAGTGAATGAAATAAGACATACATTGCTCTCTGAGAGTGTACATATACGTCGTTGGCTGTTGACTGGATAACTCTCTGGCCACTTAAATCTAGCCAAGGATTCAGAGAACATGCTTATGATGTTTTGTAGCTATGCTGTTGATTTGAGCAAGAATGAGGTGAAAATGTGAACTTGGGTTCCAGTCTTTTTTTAGTAAGTGAAAATGTAATTCAGTATGATTGATAATTTTGGAAATGAGCAGAAAATGAGATGATACTTAGATTAGTTGAAAAGAATTATGAATTTTGCTCTTGGTTCTTTGGACGAGTTACCTTTCAAGGTTTATTCAGTTAATTTCTAAGGGCTGAGGATTCTCAATGATAGAAAATCTAAGTTCTGTGGCTTTTCGCGTTTTTATTTTTTATTTAACTGCTTATTCTTTCCAAGAGAAGGAATAAGAAATATGATTGTGTTTTTGGTGTTAATTAAACCTTCCTGTGAAACTATTTAGACTCTTTTGGTTGAATGAGAAAAACCATTTGGATTATTGTCTGGGCTTTTGAGAGTAGTAAGAGTTCTTTATTATCATCAGTATATAATTAATAATGGTAACTCTCATTTCATTTCACTTTTATGTACCATTTGTTTTGCAACAAGCCCAGCAAGGCATCACCCACACATCTCAGTCAGTGAAGATGCTGTTACCAGTCACGCCACAGAACATTACTAAACTGATAGGACAGTCACTTGGGTTTCCCTTTTTGGGTTTTGTACAGAGTCCAGCAGTAGGTCTCATGAATTAGGGATAAAAGGAAACTCTTCCTTTGGCTTTTCCAATGCTCTCAACACCTTTTTAACTCCTGCTAGTTTTCCCACTTGGGAGGAATAGAGTCATTCTAAAATCCTTGACATCAGCAGACTATTGGTCAAATTCAGCCTCCAGTCCTTCTGTGGCTGGGAAATAAATCTATCCTGACTTCCCTAAGGCTGATAGTTAGTGGGAGAGTTCAAAAAGGTTAGGTTATAACCTTGGCCTCTTCTCTTAGGAATGTATTACATTGTGAATTCTCTTGGAGCAAAGTTGGGTTGTCCTGGAGCAAAGAGACAAATAATAGAGATGGGGGCAAAAAGAGATGGTTGAAGGCAGTAGCAGAAATAGGTGCTTGATGCAATTTTGGTCTTAAGTGAGCATCTAGGGATCTTGGAAAGCACTGGGACTTGTCTACCACATGATACTTGGAGAGTCTGGTGATCTTCTGGGCTGTAGACTGTCAGTTCATTCATTTACTCCACCGACATGTGCTTAATGAATGCAGAGCTCTATCAGTGACCACTATCAGTGGTCAGTCTTATTTTCTCTAGGTGATGATAGATATCCCCATGTCTATGGCCAATTACCTCTGTACAGTTCAGTTTGAACAGGCAGTGAATTTTATTTATAATATACTTTTGTATTGTGGGGGAAAGCATAATACTTCCCCTGATGTACTTTTCATAAAATTGAGGTTAAGTGATTTCCCCAAATTTATTCTGCTATGAGGTAAACTATTAACATACGCTTTTCAGTTCTTGACCTTGTGTTCTCATTGAATTGTTCTACAAAGAAATGATGCATATTAAAGTTATGTTTTTAATGGTTCACTCATCATTTCTTTCTGTTCTTCTCTCCACCAAGTAAAATAAATAACCCTTTTTCTTCATTTTGCTGCAAATGCAATTTGCCCAAAATAGGCTGTGGATAAGTTTAATTAAATAATTACATATTGTAATGGACTTGGGGTTAGAATTGATATCAAATTAAAAATAAGTCCCTGAACCAGCTCGTTTATATGTCATTTCTATCTTTCTCATCAAAGGTGACTTAACAAAATAATGAGTTTGTGAACTTGTGATTGTTTAATTCCAATTAAATAGGAATTAAGTTTCTCCTTTTATGATTTGGGACAATAATGGTTTCTTTTCAGTTCCATTCCTGAGGAACTTGTGTATTTCAGAGCCCCTTAGGAAACCTCCTCTCTCGACTTTTCGTAGGGTCTTTGCACTTCTGAATTTGGGACATTTGACAATATCTCCCAGTATTTTTCCAAGTGATCTTTAAAAATGGGCTCCAGGGAGATTTTAACAATCAAGTGAATGATTTGTGTGTTAAAGTCTTTTAAACATGTTGTCATGACCTAGTGTGTGGAGGTGGGATGGGGTGAACAAATAATAACCAGAGAAACCTAAAAGGGAACTAAAAATGTTTTCAACTTATTTGCTAATAATTATTCAGGCACTTTTATGTAGTCTCTTTGGAAATTCTAGAAGCTTTTCCATTTCAGACTTAATATATTTGGATCATAAATAAATATCAGGTACCTTTTTCGAGGCATTAGAAACTAAATATTATGCAAAGTCTACCCTGTGTTGCGTCAGGAGCTTGAATTGTTTTCATTAAAATACCTGCTATGAAAGCTCTGAGATTAGATGGGCAGTTAGCTCCCCTTCCCCACCCCCCCGCCCCTGCTATTGAATATCAGAGATTTGTATTGTTGGTAGGAACTGAGATTTCATTTTCTTTGGCCACATTCTGATGCTGGCTCCACTGCAACAGTGATCCTGTTTCGGATTTTTATGCCCAAGGTAAGTGAGAAAACATATTTCAGGAGAGAAGTGTGGGTTTGTTGATGGTGGAGGGGTGGGGGAAGGAAATAAACATCTCCAGAATGAGAATGTACATCTTTGCCCACTTGCATATATGTGAAATGGAAATCATAGTCCAAAGCTCCCATTGGTGGGATTATCAAGGAATGTTTATGGTCAAAATATGACTGAAGGATTTTCTGAAGCAAAATGTTGTGTATTATATATAGGACAGGCGTTTGTGTACCTGGCTTAAGTTTATAAACTAATAACATTATGTTCCAAGAAATACTGTCAGGTCTTATAACACCAAGGTTTTGTTTTGAGTTCTTCTGGTAACTGGATTATTTTGCTTTTAAATAATCCTTCCTGGAAATTCCAAAATATAAAGGGAAAGTCACATTTATTTAATTTGTGGGGAAGATGCCCTTTTCATCAGTGTAAATTTTCAGAATTGACTAAAAGTTGGATTTCTCTTAACAGATATCATTCATTATTATCTACTATTTGGAATGACTATAAATGTCAACAAAATAGATCAAGCAAGTTTTACGAGTGGGACTCCACACAAATGATAGGAAGTAAAATCATGAAATCAATCAAAATAATTGAACTAGAATGTACTATAAATAAATAGAAGGAGTTAAAACATTATATCCCTAAAGAATTACTGATGAAAAAACAGAGATCCTCTGAGGTTCCCTTCCCAGGATAATGATAATAATTCTGCTGAAACCAGTGTGGTCCTTGTGAAAGCAGCTTCTGGCTGCTGAGAAAGGGAGCTGGACCCTTGAGCGTGGTGTTCTCAGTGTGTACTCAGCTATCCGTTGCTCATGCATCCTGGGTTTAAATAACACAGAGCGGCAAATATTTAGAATGAGTTTTATGTGTCTTTGAGGTTTTTCCTTCCCCACCATTGGTAAATAGCATATTTCCTCTACCGGTCTGTGACCTTTGAGATAACTTCCCTTGTTAAACACACACTCATTTGTGTGGGTGTTTGTTTTCTTTCTTCTCCCCTCTCCCCATTTCAAAAGCTGTTCTTGTCTGCTTCACGTTCAACTGCT